>NW_006409520.1:46204-52636 GCF_000296735.1 Chrysochloris asiatica | reverse complement strand
AAAAAGATGGAGGCAGCCAAAGTGCCCATCAACTGAAGAATGGATAAAAAAATTGTGGTACATACACACAATGGAATATTATGCTACCTTGAAGAATAACAAGGAAGCTGCTAGCCACTGCATAACATGGATGAGCTTTGAGGGCATTATGTTGAGTAAAATTAGTCAGTCACAAAAAGATAAATAGTGCATAGGACCACTACTGTAAAAGACTAAGAAAAAGAACCCATACTAAAGAGGAGGAAGGATTCTTTGCTGATTTCTGGGATGTTGGGAGTGGGGTGAGAGGAGGAATGGGAAGGTGGAGCACAGGGCAGGAAATAGACACAGGATAGTTTGGGTGTTGGGGAGGGGGGCAATATACAAAGAGGGAGAGGGGAATGGAAGAACAACACAGATGGGAGAACAATTAGGCAGATTTGAATGGGCTAAGTGGTACAGAGGTAAATAATGATGTATGCACAACCTTGGAACAACAGGGTTCTGGGATACAGAGATTGAGTCATGGTTGGAATGTAGAAAAGGGGGGAATAATGTTAAGATGCTTGGCTGTCTTTTGAATCTTGGTTTTCCTTGCATTATGTTATAAAATAGACACTGGATGGGGAGAGAAAGGAATAGCCAGAAACATCTCCATAGAAGGCTTGTGCATCTGTCTTCTGCCTATAACTGATTGGAATACATAAAATGGGGCTACAGCATTCCCAGTGAAGGAGGCTTCCTGTGGAGCCTCTGCAATACATAAGACTATAGGTGGAAGCCTGAACCACATCTAGATCTTCAGAGATGGGAAATTTCCACTTGAAAGGATTAGCGGACCATCCTGGAGTGGCTAGAAGGACAGAAGATACTTCTTGAAACAAAGATCTACAGGAAAAATACAAAACAATAGAGGCAGACTGACTGTTACTGAAAGAAAAAGCAAGTTGCTTGCCCAGGAAACATCAAGGCAAGTGGTCGGGTCCCCTCAGTGCAAACCCGCTTCCAAGACTAAGACTCAATGGGAATACACGATCTGATTGGTGACCACGCTCATCACTGATAAGGGGAAGTGAGGGAAAAACAGCAATGAAGTGGCGAACTAAGCCCTACAATGTTCAATAGACTTCTGTGAACCTGGCTGAAGATCTGGTTGGCTAGCAGTGTGGCAAGACCTGGGGACTCTTGGGCCCAGAGTCAGTGACATAGCCACAGAGGACTAGAGTTGAGAGTGAAGCATCACCAAATAATTAGAGATGGCATCTGCACAAGAACACCCACACTTGCAGATAATACCCACTTGATCTGGTTTCAATGACTAGATCAGCAGAGCTCAACCAAAAGAAGAAAGAAGAGGGAAAAAAGTGTAATTTGATGCAATTTGATGAACTTGACCTACACCTATGGATGCAGTAGCTCAAAAGAGGGAATAAATCCTTACAGCAAGGATCATTCCCACCCCCTCCATACACAGAGTAGACAGGGATGTGCAATTTGGACATTGGCTACCCAAAATGGGGGGACTACAAAGGCAAGAAGTGACTGGCTTACAAGCTTTCAAGAGGGAAGCTAGATTCATAGGGCATGGAGGAAAGTAGAATCTCCATTGAGTAGTATACAATCTGTCTAGGCGGGGCTGATGAAATGAAATCCGGATTGATCTCTTGTGATACAATAGTGAATAATTGTTATCTGGACTGCTTGTGAGGGTTGAAATTGTAAAGGTAGACTTTTTTTTTTATAAAAGGGAGGGAATGATTAACTTTTCAGCCTACGAGCAGAGGTCCTTGGGGCCATCAAGGGAGAAGAGCGGAGAGTGGGACCTGACCCAGATAAGCAGTGATGCCTCATATGGAGGCACAGACGATTAAGTGGAGAGATGGAGCTGTTGCGTACTTTAGACACAGAGAGGGAGAGGAGCTGTGTGCTGATGACCGGGGGGTGTGGGGGTGGGAAGCGGGCATGCTTGTAGTGTATACCCTTTGGATGGAGGGGATTGTAACCATAGCAATGAAATGATATACTATAGGATGAATGTAAAACTAATGTTCTCCCATGTAAATTGTCACATAATTCACAATAAAACATTAAAAAAAAAAAAAAAAATAAAAAGCAAAAGACCTCTTTAAAATGTTAAAGAGGATTGATGTCACTTGAGGACTAAGGTATACCTGACCCAAGCACTGATATTTTCATTTGCCTCTTCTGCTTGTGAAAGCTGCACAATGGATAAAGAACTGTAGAAGAATCAATGTATTTGAATTATAGTGTTGGCAAATAATAATGAAAAAACTATGGAGTGCCAGAAGAACAAACACATTTATCTTGAAGGAAGTACAACCAGAATATTCTTTAGAGGAGGGGATGGCAAGACTTCATTTTGTGGAGTCCTCATGTGGCCCCATAAGAACTGAACTGTTAACTGTAAAATCAGCAGTTAAACCCACCAGAAATTGCTCTGGAATTCCATACAGGGTCACTATGAGTTAGAACCAGCTTGATGGTATTTAATAACAGCAAAATTATGGACAATATATCAGAAGAGACCAGACCCTGGAGAAGGACATCATGCTTGGTAAAGTGATGGTCAGTGAAAAGCAGGAAGATCCCAAAAAGATTGACTGAGACACTTTTTACAACAATGGGCCCAAGCATAGCAATTTTAAAGAGGATATATGAATGGGCAGTATTTCCTTTTGTTTTTCATAGGGCCACTGTAAGGTGGAGCCTACCTAGCAAAAAATAAACAATTATGCACAGTGACTGCAATATATTATTTAACATATCCAGTTTTCAAGAAAAAAATAGTGACACATGCAATGAAATAGAAAAGTATGAGGTATACACAGTAAAGTAAACCGTCAATCAAAATTGATTTTGAGGATGCCCAGATGTTGAATAAAGCAGACAAAAAATTTTAAAAAGCTATTATAAATATGTTAAAAAATGGAAAGAAACCACACTGAAGGAACTAAAATAACACAGTAACAATGATTGAGTGCACAAAGAATATCAATAAGGAGAAATTGCAAAAAGACACATAGAAATTCTGGAGTTGATAATACAATAAGCGACATAAGATGTTACTAGAAGGGTTTAACAGTAAATTTGAGCAGTCAGAAGAAATAATTAAAGAGCTAGAAGATATAATTATAGATATTGAACAATCTGAAGAAAAGAGGAAGAATGAACGAAGAAATATTTCAGAGTTTCACAGATATGTGAGGCAACATTAAGCATAATTACTAGCATATATGTAAATGATAAGATGGAAAAACAGGAAAAAATCATTAAAAAAATTTGAAGAATCACTGGATGAAAACATTCCAAATTTAATGAAAATGATCTATCTACACATCCAAGAACTCTGCAAATCCTAAGCAAGATAGATACAAGGAGATCTATACCTAGACTCAAGACAAAGAGAAAAAAACAGCAAGATAATACCTAATCAAGTAAAAAAAAAAAAAAAAAAATTAAAAGCTAATTTCTTAAGTGGCAAACAACAGAGGTCAGAAAACAGTACTATGACACTTTCAAACTTCTAAAAGAAAATGAAAAAAATACAACTCTCAGCCAAAAATCCTATATCTTGTAAAGCTATTATTATTATTTAAATGAACAGGTAATAAAGATATTTCCAAATGCACAAACAACTGAATTTGTTGCTACAGGGTCGCTATGAGTCAGAACCAACTCCACAGCACATAACAACAACAACAATACCTGCCTTACAAGAAACAACAAAATTAGTTTTTAGGGTCGAATGCAAGTGGCATGACAAAATCAAAGAGCTCCAATAAGGGCAATTATTTAGGTAATTATGAAAGACAGTAAAATTACATATTTCTTTTTATAATTTATTTGAATAAAGTAATTTCACAAAACAACCCATAGAAAATTGTATTGTCAGGTCTATAATGTATAAAAATGTAATGTATTTGATAATAACCACAGAAGGAGGTAACAAGAATGGAGGTACATTGGAGTAAGGAAATGAAACCAAATATTAACTAAAATCCACAGGAAAATATGAAGACAAGCAAATATAAAAAAAAAAATTAAGATGGTAAATATGCATTTTTTTTCTCTTCTCATCTCTTAGTTTATTTAAAAAGACGCAAGTTTATATAGACTAATTATTAAACCAATATGTTTAAAAATAATAGCACAAATAGGGGTAAGGAAATGGTGTAAAGTTTCTATTGTTGTTGATGTTGAGTGCATCGATTTGGTTCTGTTTCACAGAATCCTGTATAGTGTTTCTGAAAAGTGGTTGGTGGGTTTGACTTGCAGTTAATAGTCCAATGTTTATCCTACAGTGCCACACCAGTAGTCCAAAGTTTTCATAGCTCACTGGAATTAACTAAGTATAAATTTGAAGACATTTCGTAAGTTAGGATGTGCTGTAAACCCTGTAGTAACTACTAAGAAAGTAACTAAAAACATTCTTAAACTCATTAAAAATTGAAATGGTACACTAGAAAATATTCAATTAATAAAAAAGGATTTAGTCAATGGGAAAGAAGACAAATTAGTTATATAACATCCATTAAACAAAAAGTAAAATTATATTATGTACATCTAATTGTATCAATAATGCCATTAAATCATAAGTAGTTAAATAATTCAAACAAAAAGCAGAGATCATCAGACTGAAGAAACCAATCAAGATCTAAATATATGCTGTATATTAGAGAAGACAGACTTTAGATTTCATGATACAAAAATATTGAACCTGAATGTATAGAGGTAAAATATAGCAAGCAAAGAGCAACAACAAGATAAATGTAATTTCTTACTGAAAAGATATACTAATATTTTTAGTACTTATCAAATTAAAAACACAAGGATTTATTTTTCAGTTCTACTTTAAGGAAATAAAAGTTTCCAAATGTATATCAAAAGAAATTTCTGTACTTTTACAACTTACAATTGGTTGTTCACTCTTCTATGTGACTCATATTTTGGAGTAATCTAAGATAGAAGTGTATATACATTAGGAAATGGAAATCAGTATCTAAAGTTAGTTCAGGCTAATATATAATCAACTTTGGCTATGATATTCTCATCTATATTTTATTGAGTTATAATTACATTAAGTAAATGCATAAAACATAAGTGTACAATTTGATTAGTTTTGACAAATATCTACACCTCCTGAATTCAATAGCCCAATTAAGATTTAGACCATTGTCATCACTCTAGAAAGCTAATTTGTGTTCCTTCTCAGACTATCCTCCTGCACCTCCCAGACAACCACGTTAAGTATTTCTAACCCATAAATTAGTTTCTCCTTTTAAAAGGTATTTGAAAAATGAAATTATGTGAAAGTAAGTAAAAAACTATGGTGCTGTAAGATAAACACTGGACTTTAGTACAAACTCAACAGCTGCACCTTGGAAACTGTATATAGGCTCTCTATGAATCAGAATTGAATAAGGACACTTAATAACAACAGTAGAGATTGCTAACTGCTAATCACAAGGTTAGCAGTTCAAATTCACCAGCTGTTGCTTGGAAACTCTATCTATGGTCCTTATGAGTCAAAACCCACTCGATGGCACTTAATAGCAACAAAAAAAAAGTAAAAAAAAAAAAAGTTTGTACTAGAGTTTCAGTTCATACACATATGAATTTGTGTCAAACAAGCATGTTTAAACATGTGGTCAGTGGATGGCTGCAGACAAATTGTCTCAGTAATATATTTATTTGTCTTAGTCTTATTAGGGCTCTTTCAAAATAAGGTCAAATTAAAACAGTGTTTTCTGAGGGGATTTACTGGAATGAATAAATTCAAGGCAGAGAGGACATTTCAGATGATTATGGGGACTGTTTTTTTTTGTATTCCAAATGTGGTAATCTTGATGGTTTTCTTGAAGAATAAGGAAGATTACAGGATTTATTAGGAAGACATTTCCAGAAAATTTAAAACTGCATTGATGAGAAATAGGGCAGGACATTTGCACTGAGGATATGATTTCTTTCCATTATGATAATACTCCTGCTCATTCTCCTACGGTGACAAAGACTACCCTATGAGAATTTATTTGAGAAACCTTGCCTTATCCACACTACATCCTTGATTGTATCCCTTCTGATTCTTTTTGTTCCACCAATTCAAATAACATTGAAAAGGAAGTTGATTTGAGTCCCTTGAGGATGCCAAAATTGCCATTTCACCTAGTGTAAATACAATAATACAAGTTTTCTGGAAAGGGTTGTTGTTGTTGTTGTTGTTATGTGTCATCAAGTTGGTAAAGACTCATAGTGAGGGGCTTGAAAACAAAATGGCAGATCGGGTGGAAGTGCAGTGACGAGCTCTGCCGGGAACAACACAGAATACAGGACCAAGAAGGTTCTGGGGATAGTCCTAGAACTCTGAACCACATGTAAAAGAATAGTTAGAAGGCTAGGAGACTTATAGCTGGGAAGTTTGTGGCAGAAGCAAGA
>NW_006409520.1:44687-45409 GCF_000296735.1 Chrysochloris asiatica | reverse complement strand
TTACTCTGAGTTAAACAATAAGAAGAGTGAAAAGGGAAGCCCACATCCTGATCACATGTCCTGGAAGCAATCAGAAAGCATACAAAATACAAAAAGACATACTCAATTAAGTATTAAGGCCAAAGATAAACACTAAATATATTCAAGAAGCAAAAGCAGGTGACCATATCAGCACATGTCCAGAAACAAAATTAAGTGTCTGAGACAAATGACCTAGAAGTATACCTGGACTCCAATCTGGAAGGAGGGCAGGCCTTGGAAATGCCCAAGATGGAATTCAAAAAAATGATCATAAAATGTTTCAAAAACACTTTACAATGGAGTTGAGAAACATAAGGAAGAAGCCAGGAAAGTGCAACAGAAACAATCAAATAAGATAGATACAGCACTGAAAACAGTTCAAAACCCAAAAAAGGGTTCCAAACGATCAATAACAAAATATCAGAAATAGAGAACACTCAGAAAGGGCAGAGGAGAAGAATAGATGAGATGGATGGCAGAACCAGTGAGCTGGAAGACAAATCATCTCAATATCACTAAGATAGAATAACAAACACAAAAAAGGATAAAAAATTCTGAAGATAGTCTAAGATTCATGTTGGACAACATGAAGAGGAATAACTTAAGAATTATCGGTATTCCAGAACAAGAAGAATACCACAGGTCCACATAGGAAATAATTGAAGAACTGCTGGAAGGAAATTTCTCTAACATCCTGAAAA
>NW_006409520.1:14333-15292 GCF_000296735.1 Chrysochloris asiatica | reverse complement strand
ATATATAATATATATATGTGTGTATGTGCTGATCACTGGTATGTATGGGATGAGAGGTGGGAAAGGAAGGAGGGAAGGAGGGGGAAGAAGAGCACAGGGTAGGGTATAGACACAAGAGAGCCTGGGAGCTGGGGTGGGGAGGGGCTGGCAATACATAAGAAGGGGTAGTGGAAAAGTAAAACAAGGCGGACAGAAGAACGGTTGGGCAGGCTCACATGGGCTAGGTGGGACAGAGGTAAATGACGATGTATGTACAACCTTGGAATAACAGTGCTTCAGGATACAGGGATTGAGCCATGGCTAGAAAGGGGGAAAATAGGGGAATAATGTTAAGATGCTTTGCTGTCTTTTGAATCTTGGTCTCCCTTGTCTACCATTGTGAAATATACATTTGGGGGGGCGTGGCAATAGCCAGAAGCATCACAACAGAAAACATTTAAGCCTGTCTTCAGTCAATACCTGACTGGAATACCTTGGGGGAGGGGCC
This sequence comes from Chrysochloris asiatica, assembly GCF_000296735.1. Lineage (NCBI taxonomy): Eukaryota > Metazoa > Chordata > Mammalia > Afrosoricida > Chrysochloridae > Chrysochloris > Chrysochloris asiatica. The sequence continues at coordinate 14,805 of NW_006409520.1, read as the reverse complement.
TGGAAACTGCCCAGACCCAAAATGGGGGTGGGTAGGGTGGTTATAAAGACAAGAAGTGACTGGCTTGTAAGCTTTAAGGAGGGAGCCTAGTTCGAGATGGGGCAGGGATAGGCAGAACCTCCACTGAATGATTTCCAAACTGTTGGGACAAGGCTGATGAAGGGAAATGGGGATAACACTCTTGTGGTACAACAGTGAATATCTGTCACTGGGACTGTCTGTGAGGGTTTGAAATGTACAGACATTTCTTTTCTTTTGGCAAAAGGAGATTGATTGATTTTGCATCCTAGGAGCAGAGGTCCCTGGGACCATCAAGTAAGAAAAGCAGAAAGTGTGACCCTACCCAGAGAGGCAGTGAAGCCAGGTGTGGAGAAAGAGATGATGACATGGACCAATGGAGTGGCTGGGGACATGGGACTCAGGGAGGGAGAGGAACTCTTTGCTGACAGCCGGGGGGGGGGCAGGCCTGTAG
>NW_006409520.1:11875-13235 GCF_000296735.1 Chrysochloris asiatica | reverse complement strand
GGCTTACAAGCTTTCAAGAGGGAACCTAGATCCAGAGGGCATGGAGCAAGGTAGAATCTCCACTGAGTAGTATCCATTCTGTCTAGTCGGGGCTGATGAAAGGAGATGCTGATAGGTCTCTTGTGACACAATAGAGAATAATTGTTATCAGTACTGATTGTAAGGGCTGAAAATGTAAAGGTAGATATTTTGTGTCAAAGGTAGGGGAATGATTAACTTTGCAGTCTAGGAGCAGAGATCCCTGGGACCATCAAGGGAGAAGAATGGAGAACAGAACCCTACCCAGAGAAGCAGTGATGCCAGGGATGGAGGCCGAAATGATGATGTGGGGAGATGGAGCAGCTGTGGACTTTGAACCCAGAGAGGAAAAGGGGCTGTGTGTGGACGACTGGGGGGCAGGCTTGCAGGGTATACCCTTTGGTTAGTGGATGATACATGGAGGGGATTGTAACCATGGCAAGGAAGTGATATACAATGGGATTAATGTGAAGCTAATGTCCTCCCATGTAAACTATCACATAGTTCACAATAAAGCATTAAAAAATGAAACAAAAAGACTGACAGAAAAAATACAAAACAATATAGGCAGACCTACTGATTACTATAAGAACAAGCAAGTTGCTAGCCCAGGAGACATCAAGGCAAGTGGTCGGGTTCCCTCAGAGCAAACCCTCTTCCAAGACTAAGACTCAAGAGGAATATACTCTCTGATTTGTTACAACGTTAATCACTGATAACGGGAAGTGAGGGAAAAACAGCAATGAAGTTGCGAGCTAAACCCTACAAGTAAATGGGGCAGCTGGGGACTTTAGACCCAGAGAGGGAGAGGGACTGTGTGCTGACGACCTGGGGGCCAGCTAGCAGGGTATACCCTGTGGTTGGTTAATGATGCATGGAAGGAATTGTAACCATGGCAGTGAAAAGATATATGATAGGATGAATGTATAACTAATGTTTTCCCATGTAAACTATCACATAATTCACAATAAAAAAAATATATATATATATATTGTTGTTGCAAGGCTGAGCATACATCATTCTTTATCTTTGTTTCACTTAGCCCATGCAAACCTGCCTAACTATTATCCCAACTGCCTTGTTCTTCCATTCCCCTCCCCCTCTTGTGTATTGCCTCCCCGGGTACCCAAACTGTCCTGTGTCTATTCCCTACCCTGTGCTCCACCTTCCCATCCCTTCAACCCAACCCATAAACCCCAGTAAAGATTTTGTATTGTTTTCCATTTTACTGTGGGTACTTTTTCTTAACCTTGATCGCTGAAAGTGAAGAGGACTTGAAATATTTACTTATGAAGATTAAAGAGCACAGCCTTCGATATGGATTGCATCTCAATGTCAAGAA
>NW_006409520.1:8953-10430 GCF_000296735.1 Chrysochloris asiatica | reverse complement strand
TTTTTTTTTTTTTATTTGTTCATGTAATTTTCAAAATGTTTGGTAGTCTGTGTGTGCCCTCTATTAGGGTCCACACATTTGTCCCTATGTTTTCATTCATGGCCTTTATAATTTTGGGAATCACATTTGATCATTAATCCATGCTGAATTGGTTTTTGTATCTAGTTTGAGTTAAAGTTTTGTTTCAGTCTTTTGCATACCGATTTCCAGTTTTGCCGGAACCATATGTTAAAGAGACTATCTCCACCCCATGCAAAATACTTAGGCCCTATGTCAAAAATCAGTTGGCTTTATATGGATAAGTTAATTTCTGGATTCTCGATTTTGTTCGATTGATCTATGTATCTTTCATTGTACCAGGAACAAGCTATTTTGACCACTGTAGCCATGTAGTAAAATTTGAAATCAGGGAGTGAGAGGCTTCCAACTTTATTCTTATTCTTAATCAGTGCTTCACTTATCCTGGGTCTCATTCCTTTCCATAAAATGTTTGTTCCATCTCTTTGAAGAATGTCATTGGAATCTGAATTGGGATTGCACTATATGTGTAGATTGCTTTGGGCACTATTCACATTTTCATAATGTTAAATCTTCCAATCCAGGAACATGGTATATTCTTCCATGTTTGTAAGTCTCTTTTAGTTTCTTGTATTAGTGTTTTGTCGTTTTCTTTATAAAGGTCCTTTATTCTCTGGTTACATTTATTCCTAGATATTTCATCCTTTTGGTGGCTATTGTAAATGGTATGGCTTTCTTAATGTCTTTTTCAATGCTGTCATTGTTAGTAAAGAAGAATCTAACTGAATTTTGTATGTTTATCTACTACCCTACCACTTTGTTCTATCTTCCAATAAGGTCTAGTTTTGTTTTTTGTTGTTGTTGTTGTTGTTGTTTTTAACTGACTCTGGTTTTTCTATATATAGGATCATATACATAGAAGGGAGCAAATAGAGGTTTGCTTCCACTTTGCCAATTTTGATGCCTTTAATTTCTCTATCTAGCCATATGCCTCTGGCTAAAATTTTCAGCACAATATTGAATAGGGGTGGTGACAAAGGACATCCTTGTCTGTTCCCTTTCGCAGAGGTAAGGCTTTCAGTTTCTCTACATTGGGAGTAATGTAGGCTGTTGGCTTTCTATATATGCTCTTAATTATGTTGAGAAAATTCCCTTCAATTCCTACTTTGTTGAGTGTTTTTATCAAGAATGGTTGTTGGATTATTCAAATGCCTTTTCTGCATCAATCAGTATGCTCACATGGTTTTTTTCTTTTATGTTATTTATATGGTGGATTGCATTGATTGTTTTCCTGATGTTGAAGCATCCTTGGATCCCTTATATGAAAACCACTTGGTTATGACGTATTATATTTTTGATGTGCTTTTGAATTTTGTTTGTTAGGATTTTGTTGAGAATTTTTGCATTTATGTTCCTGAGGGATATTGGTCTATAATTTTCTTTCTTAGTGATGTCCTTC
>NW_006409520.1:4836-8494 GCF_000296735.1 Chrysochloris asiatica | reverse complement strand
CTTATCCCCATCTCCTTTCATCAGCCCCACCCAGACAGATTGGATAGTACTCAGTGGAGTTTCTACCTTCCTCTGCACCCTCTGGATCTAGGTTCCTTCTTGAAAGCTTGTAAGCCAGTCACTTCTTGCATTTGCAGTTCCCGCATTTGGGGTGTACAATGTCCAAGTTGTCCATCCCTGTCTATGCTGTGTATGGAGGAGCTGGGAATAATCCTCACTGTAAAGACTTGTTTCCTCTTTTGAGCTACTGCATTCATAGATGTAGGCCAAGTTCATAAAATTGTATCAGATTACTCTTTTTTTTCCTCTTCATTCTTCTTTTAGTTGAACACTGATCATACAGTCATTAAAGCCAGGTCAAGTGGGTATTATCTGCAATTGTGGGCATTCTTATACATATGCCCTCTCTTCTTATCAGCTGGATGCTTCACTCTCCACTTTAGTCACCTGTGGCTATGTCACTGACTCTGGAACCAAGAGTCCCCAGGTCTTGACACACTGCTGGCCACCCAGGTCTCCACCAGGGTTCACAGGTTCATATTGTAGCATTTAGGTCGCAACTTCATTGTTGTTTCCCCTATGTGTTCACCAATCAGAGCGCATATCTTCTCATGTATTCCCATTGAGTCTTAGTCTTGGAAGGGAGTTTGTCAGGACTGGACCCAACCACTTACCTTGATGTCTCCTTAGTGAGCAATTTACTTGTTCTTGTAGAAATCATTTAGACTTCTGTTATTTTTTTGTATATGTCCTGTCAGTCTTTCTTTCAAGAAGTCTCTTCTGTTCTTCTAGCAGCTCCAGGCTGGTCTGCTTGTCCTTTCAAGGGGAAATTTCCCATTTCAGAAGATTCTGGATAGGGCTCAGGATTCGACCTGTGGACTTATATACTACAGAGGCTCCACAGCAAGCCTCCTTACTGGACACTTTGCAGCCCCATTTTAGGCATTCCAATCAGTTATAGGGATAAGACAGGCTTACAGGCTTTCTATGGGGACATTTCTGGCTATTCCTTTCTCTCCCCCTCCAGTGTCTATTTTATAATGGTATGCCAGCAAAAGCAAGATTCGAAAGACAGCCAAGCATCTTAAAACTGTTGCTGTTGTTAGGTGCCATTGAGTCAGTACTGACCTTATGCACAGCTGAACGAAACACTACCTGATGCTGGGCCAACCTCACTACTGTTGCCACGCTTGAGTCCATTGATGCTGCCACTTGGCCAATCCATCTCGTTGGGGCCTTCCTCTTTTTCTCTGACCCTCCACCTTCCCAAACATGATATCCTTCTCCAGGTACTGGTCCCTTCTGACAATATGTCCAAAGTGTGAGAGAAGAAGTTTGGCCATCTTGGTCTCTAAGGAGTACTCTGGGTGCACTTCTTCCAAAACGGATTTATTGGTTCTTTTGGCAGCCTATGGCACTTTCAATATTCTCCTCCAACACCATAACTCAAAGGCATCAATTCTTCTACGGTCTTCCTTATTCACTTTCCAGCTTTTGCATGCATATTAGGTTATTGAAAATAGCATGGCTTGGGTTAGGTGCACCTTAGTGCTCAAGCTGATATCTTTGCTCTACAAAACTTTGAAAAGCCTTTGTGAAGCAGATTTGCCTAATGCAATATGACATTTGATCTCTTGAAGCTTCAGTGAGTATCATCCATAGAAATGCTAAAGCAAATGGAAGAAATGAGGAGGTCCAATAGCTGAACAGAAAATTTAAAAGATCAGCTTGAGAAGGCAAAGCCAAATATTACAAAACAATATGAAAAGATCTGGAATCAGAAAATCAAAAAGGAAGAACACGCTCAGCATTTCTCAAGCTGGGGAAACTGAAGAAAAAATCCAAGCCTCGACTTTCATTATTGAAAGATTCTCTGAGAAAATTATTGAAAGGTGCAGAAAACATCAAGAGAAGATGGAAAGAATACACAGAGTCACTGGACCAAAAGGAAATGGTTAATGTTAAACCATTTCAAGAGGTAGCATATGATCAAAGCCAATGATACTGAAGGATGAAGTCCAAGGTACATTGAAGGAATTGGCAAAGAACAATGCACCAGGAATTGATGGAATGAAAACTGAAATCATTCAAGAAACTGAGGTGGCACAGGAGGCACTCACTCATCTATGCCAAGAAATTTGGCAGACAGAGAGGAAGAGATCCATATTTGTGCCCATTCCAAAGAGAGGTGACCCAATCAAATGTGGAAATCATGGGGCAATCTCTTTGATATCCCATGCAAGTAAAGTTTTGATAAAGGTAATACAGAAATGGTTACAATCATACATTGACAGAGAACTTCCAGAGGTTCAAGTTGGATTCAGAAGAGGCTGTAGAATGAGGGATATCATTGCTGATGACCAATGGATCTTGGCTGAAAGCAGAGAATATCAGAAAGATGTTTGCCTATGATTTATTGACTACACAAAGGCTTTTGATTGTGTGGATCATGACAAGCTATGGACAACATTGCGAAGTATGAGTATTCCGGAACACTTAAGTGTGCTCGTGAGGAATCTGTACATGGACCAAGAGGCAGTTGTTCAAACAGAACATAGCAACACTGAATGGTTTAAATTTAAGAAAGTTGTGCGACAAGGTTGTATTTTTCACCATGCTTATTCAACCTGTATGCTGAGTAAATAATAAGAGTGGCTGGGTTCTATGAAGAAAAACATGGCATCAGGATTGGAGGAAGATTCATCAACAACCTGCAATATTGAGATGATACAACCTTGCTTGCTGAAAGTGAAGAGTACTTAAAACATTTACTGATGAAGACCAATAAACCACTGGACCAATAAACCACATTCTTATCAATGGAGAAAAGATTGAGGTTATTAAGGACTTTTCCCCATTCCAACCATGTCTCAATACTTGTATCCCAGAGCCCTGTTATTCCAAGGTTGTGCATACACCATATTTCCCTCTGTCCCACTTAGCCCATGCAAACTTGCCAAACTGTTTTCCCATCTGCCTTGTTCTTCCATTCCCCTCCCTCTTCTTGTGTATTTCCCCCCTACTTAGCACCCGAACTATATTTTGTCTATTCCCTACTCTGTGCCATGTACTCCACCTTCACCTCCCTCCCCTCCTTCACCTCCCACATCCCTGTAACCAGTAAAGAAGCCTACCCCCTTTAGTATGGGTTCTTTTTCTTAGTCTTTTACAGTAATGGCCCTATGCAGTATTTCTCCTTTGGTGACTGACTAATTTCACTCAACATAAAGTCCTCAAGGTTCATTCATGTTATGTGGTGGCTTTCAGCTTCCTTGTTATTCTTAAAGGTAGCATACTATTCCATTGTGTGTATATACCACAGTTTGTTTATGCATTCTTCAGTTGATGGGCACTTAGGCCACCTCCATCTTTTTGCTTTTATAAATAGTGCTTTTATGAACACTGGTGTGCATATATCTACTTGTGTTATGGCTTGTATTTCTTGTGGGTAAATACCAAGTAGAGGAATTGCTGGATCATAGGGTATTTCTATTTCCAACATTCTGAGGAAGTGCCACATTGCTTTCCAGAGAGATAGGACCATTTTTCCATCCCACCAGCAATGCAGGAGCATCCTAGTCTCTCCACATCCTCACAAGCATTTATTGTACCCTACTGTTTCCACAGATTACATCTGTGGAAAGAGAAGATGGAAAAA
>NW_006409520.1:2440-3631 GCF_000296735.1 Chrysochloris asiatica | reverse complement strand
AGAACACTTAATTGTACTTCTGAGAAATCTGTACCTAGACCAAGAAGCAGTTGTTCAAACAGAGCATGGGAACACTGAATGTTTTAAAATTGGGAAAAGTGTGTGACAAGCTTGTATTCTTTCACCATACTTATTCAACCTGTATGCTGAGCAAATAATACAAGAAGCTGAGTTCTATGAAGAAAAACGTGGCATCAGGATTAGAGGAAGACTCATTAACAAACTGCGATGTACAGATGATTTCCCATTGAAAAATTACCAGCACAGGAAATGTTAAGTCCCTGCATTTTTAGGCTTGCAAATTCATATTAGCCAAGAGGAGCCTCAGGACTGAAACAAGATCAGTGATGCAGTTGTGTCTGACACAAGGATATGTCTAATAACACCAGCATTAAGTTGGTTGTCGGTAAGAATCAAGTCAAAGGGGTGTGAGACAGAATAAAAGATGTGTCTATATAGTCTGTCTATATTTTTCTTATAGTTTTTCATGCTCTTCAATAAATCTAGTCTCTCAAGAACCTTCAAGAAGGTAAGCCCCTACAGTATCTTCAAAAGATTTATCCAAGTGTTACTAGAAGAATTTACAATCCTTAGTGCTGCAACTTTCCCAAGGCCATAATATTTATTTGTTGTCCTCTTCCTCTACCATCCATTCTGTATTTGAATTATTCTATACCCGCCCTTTAGAAATCCTAGGTTGTTTGCATGATGTGATAATTCAGATCTTCATTACTCAAAGATCTGAATGAAAACTTCCTTACATGATTGCTACAATTGCCCATTTGGCATTATCACTGGACATGAAAGCACCCAAACACACCCCCATGAATTCCCTCAGTTCCAACTATATTTCTTCTTGTTCAAATTTTGTAGTAGCAACTCTAGATTTTCATCTTAATCAGGTTAAATAAACTCTCCAAAATTCCTTTCAGTTCTTGATGGTCTTCAGTTCTTTTTGATATTGGTCACTGTCCAGGCTGTCCATCTCACAGTGACTTTGTATAGGGTTTCTGAGGAGTGACTGATGGTTTTAAACTGCCAACCATGTGGTTAACCAATGATTATCCTATAGTGCCACATCAGGGAATTATTGACATTAATGTGAAACATAAAAATCCTTACACTTCTGTGCCCATTCTGAAAGAAATATCCACATGTCTACTTTTTCCCTTAAAAAAAAAAAAAAAAAAA
>NW_006409520.1:0-575 GCF_000296735.1 Chrysochloris asiatica | reverse complement strand
TGGGAATGATCCTTGCTGTAAAGATTTGTTTCCTCTTTTGAGCTACTGCATCCATAGGTGTAGGTCAAGTTCATCAAATTGTGTCAGATTTTTTTTCCCCCTCTTCTATCTTGTTCTGGTTGAGCTCTGATCATCCAGTCATTGAAGCCAGGTTAACTGGGTATTATCAGCATGTATGGGTGTTCTTGTGCATATGCCCTCTCTTCTTATCAGCTGTACGCTTCACTCTCCACTCTAGTACTCTGTAGCTATGTCACTGACTCTGGGCCCAAGAGTCTCCAGGTCTTGCCACACAGCTGGTCAACCAGGTCTCCACCCGGGTTCACAGGAGTCTATTGAACGTTGCAGGGCTTAGCTTGCCACTCCATTGCTGTTTTTCCTTCACTTCCCCTTATCAGTGACAAGCGTGGTCACCAATCAGAGAGTGTATTCCCATTGAGTCTTACTGTTGGAAGGGGATTTCCACTGAGGGGACATGACCACTTGCCTTGATGTCTTCTGGGCAAGCAACTTGCTTGTTCTTGTAGTAACAGTCGGTCTGCATCTATTGTTTTGTATTTTTCCTGGCGGTCTTT
>NW_006409519.1:48608-50454 GCF_000296735.1 Chrysochloris asiatica | reverse complement strand
GAACATATTGGACTTGTCTGTCATATATCTAGCTCTCTGTATATGGACAATTTGGACTATTGTCCAATCAGAAGCCATGTAGTCAGCACACTCTGTATGAACCCATGGATGCATCTGCCTTTTTGCTAGGACTCTCTATATAAACATGTTGAATTCATCTGTAATGTACTTGACTCTCAGTATATGGATATGTTTGACTCATCTGCCTTGTAGCTAACCCTCAGTTTATGGACATGTTGTAATCATCTGCCATGTAGATAACTCTCAGTATATGGACACATTGGACTCATCTACCATGTAGCTAGATCTCTATATATGGACATTTTGGACTCATCTGGCATGTAGCTAGCTCTTTGTGCATGGATATGTTGGACTGATCTGCCAAGTTGGTAGCTCTCTGTATATTAACATATTACCCTTGTCTGCCATGTAGCTAACTCTCAGTATATGGACATGTTGGACTCATCTGCCATGCAGATAACTCTCAGTATATGACACGTTGGACTCATCTGCCAAGTAGCTAGTACATTTTATATGGACATGTTGGATTACTCTGCCATGAAGCTAACTCTCAGTATATAGACAAGTCGTACTGATCTGCCATGTAGCTAGTACACTGTATATGGACATGTGGGACTATTCTTCCATGTAGCTACCTCTCAGTACGTGGACACATTGGACTCATGTGCTATTTACTCAGCTCTCTGTGCATGGATATGTTGGACTGATCCGCCATGTAGGTATCTCTCTGTATATGAACATATTACTTATGTCTGCCATGTAACTAGATCTCTGTATATGAACATATTGGAGATTACTGCCATGTAGCCAGCTCTCTGTATATGAACAATTTGGACTCATCAGCCTAGTAGCCTGCTCCCTCTGTATGAACATGCTATACTCATCTGCCTTGTAGCTAGTCCTCTTTATATACATATGTTGAACTCATCTGCCATTTGCTAGTACTCTGCATATGGACATGTTGTCCTACTCTGCCATGTAGCTAGCTCTCAGTATATGGACACGTTGGACTCATATGCTATTTAGCTAGCTCACTGTGCATGGATATGTTGGACTGATATGCCATGTAGGTAGCTCTCTGTATATTAACATATTACCTTTGTCTGCCATGTAGCTAACTCTCAGTATATGGACATGTGGGAGTACTCTTCCATGTAGCTAACCTCTTAGTACATGAACACATTGGACTCATGTGCTATTTAGCTAGCTCTCTGTGCATGGATATGTTGGACTGATCCGCCATGTAGATATTTCTCTGTATATGAACATATTACTTATCTGCCATATAGCTAGCTCTCTGTATATGGACATGTTGGACTCATCAGCAATTATACAGCTCTCTGAGTATGAACATGTTGGACTCATCTGCCTTGTAGCTGCTCCTCTATATATACACATATTGTATTCATCTGCTATGTAGCTAAGTCTCAGTATATGGACATTTTGAACCCATCTGCCATTTAGCTAGTAATCTGTATATGGAAATGTTTGACTCCTCTGACAGGTAGCTAGCTCTCAGTATATGAACACGTTGGACTCATCTGCCATGTAGCTAGAACTCTGTATATGGATGTGTTGGACAACTTTGTCATGTAGCTACTACTCTGTATGTGGACATCTCTACCATGCAGCAAGCTTTTTGTATATGGATACGTTGGACTCATCTGCCATGTAGCTAGAACTCTGTATATGGAAATGTTGCACTACTCTGCCATGCAACTAGCTCACTTTATATGTTTATTATTAACGTGTCTGCCATGTAGCTAGCTCTGTGAGCATGGATATGTTGCACTGATCTGCAATACAGGTAGCTCCCTGTATATGA
>NW_006409519.1:46020-47558 GCF_000296735.1 Chrysochloris asiatica | reverse complement strand
AATACTCTGCCATATAGCTAGCTCTCAGTATATGGACAAGTTGGACTCATCTGCCATGTAGCAAGAAATCTGGATTTGGAAATCTTGCACTACTCTGCTATGTAGCTAGCTCTCTGTATATGGACATTTTTGACTCATCTGCTATCAAGCTAGCTCTCTGTGCATGGATGTGTTGGAATGATCTGCCATGTAGGTACCTCTCTGTATATGAATATATTGGACTTGTCTGGCATGTAGCTAACCCTCTATATGGACATGTGGAACTCATCAGCCATGTAGCCAGCTCTTTGTGTATGAACATACTGGACTCATCTGCCTCGTAGCTAGTCCGCTATATATACACAAGTTCAACTCATTTACCATGTAGCTATCTCTCAGTGTATGAACACATTGGACTTACCTATCAGGTTGCTTGCTCTCTGTATATGGAAATTTTGGACTCATCGGCCATGTAGGTAGCTCTCAGTTCATGGATATGTTGGGCTGATCTGCCCTGTAGGTAGCTCCATGTATGTGAACATATTAGTCTTGTCTTCCATATAGCTAGCTCTCTGTACATACACATGTTGGACTCATCAGCCACCTAGCCATCTCACTTTGTATGAACATGTTGGACTCATCTGCCTTGTAGCTAGTCCTCTATATATACACACGTTGGACTCATCTGCCATGTAGCTAAATCTCAGTATATGGACATGGTGGACTCATCAGCAATGTAGCTAACCCTCAGTATTTGGACATTTTGGACTAATCTGCCATGTAGCTAACTCTCAATATCTGGACATGTTGGACTTATCTGTCATTTGCTAATACTCTGTATATGGACATTTTGGACTAATTTGCCATGTAACTAGCTCTAAGTATATGGACACGTTGGACTCATCTGCCATGTAGCTAGATCTCTGTATATGGAATGTTGCACTACTCTGGCGTATAGCTAGGTCTCTGTGCATGGATATGTTGTACTGATCTGCCATATAGGTAATTTTCTGTATATAAACATATTGGACTTGTCTGCCATGATACTAGAAATCTGTATATGGAAATATTGCACTACTCTGCCATGTAGCTAGCTCTCTGTATATGGACATGTTGGACACATCAGTCATGTAGCCAGCTCTCTCTGTATGAACATGTTGAACTTATCTGCTTTGTAGCTAGACTTCTAAATATGCACATGTTGGATTCATCTGCCATGTAGCTATCTCTCAGTATATGGACACGTTGGACTCATATTCCATGTAGCTACATCCCTGTATATGGAAATGTTACACTACTCTGCCATGTAGCTAGCTCTCTGTATATGGACATGTTGGACTCATCTGCTACGTAAGTAGGACCCAGTATACGGGAATGTTGCACTACTCTGGCATGTATCCAGCTCTCTGTATATGGACATATTGGCCTCATTTGTCTTGTATCTAGCTCTCTGTACATGGATATGTTGGAATGATTACTCATGTAGGTAGCTCTGTATATATAAAGCTATTTGACTTGTCTGCCATGTAGCTAGCTCTCTGTATATGGACATGTTGGAC
>NW_006409519.1:44200-45109 GCF_000296735.1 Chrysochloris asiatica | reverse complement strand
CACTTTGGACTCATCTGCCATGTAGGTACATGGAAATGTTGCACTACCTTGCAATGTAGCTAGCTTTCTGTATATGGACACATTGGACTCATCTGCCATGTAGGTAGAACTCTGCATATGGAAATGTTGCAATACTCTGCCATATTGCTAGCTCTCTGTACATGGACACGTTGTACTCATGTTTGATTCATCTGCCATGTAGCTAACTTTCAGTATACGTTGGACTCATCTACCATGTAGATAGTACTGTGTATATGGACATGTTGTACTACTCTGTCATGTAGCTACCTTTCAGAATATGGACACGTTGGACTCATGTGCCGTGTAGCTAGAATGTTGTATATGGAAATATTACACCACTCTGCCATATTGCTAGCTCTCTGTACATGGACACGTTGTACTCATATTCCATGTATCTAGAACTCTGTATACGTAAATGTTGCACTACTCTGCCATGTAGCCAGCTCTCTTTGTATGAAAATGTTGGACTCATCTTCCTTAGAGCGATCCCTCTGAATATGCACATGTCAGACTCATCTGTATATGGACATGTTGGACTACTCTGCCATGTAGCTAGCTTTCAGTATATGGACTCGTTGGACTCCTCTGCCATGTAGCTAGAACCCCGTATATGGAAATGTTGCACTATTCTGCCATGAAGCTAGTTCTCTGTATATGTACATTTTGGACTCATCTGCCATTAAGACAGCTCTCTATACATGGATATGTTGCACTGATCTGCCATGTATGTATCTCTCTATATGTGAACATATTGGACTAGTCTGCCATGTAGCTAGCTCACTGTATATGGACATGTTGGACTCATCAGTCATGTAGCCAGCTCTCTCTGTATGAACATGTTGAACTTATCTGCCTTGTAGTTAGCCCTCAAAATATATACAGGTTGGA
>NW_006409519.1:43227-44100 GCF_000296735.1 Chrysochloris asiatica | reverse complement strand
TGTAGCTAGGTCCCTGTATATGGAAATGTTACACTACTCTGCCATATAGCTAGCTCTCTCTATATGGACACGTTGGACTCATATTGAACATCTATGCCATGTAGGTAGCTATATGTATATGGACATGTTGAACTCATTCAGTCATGTAGCCATCTCTCTTGGTATGAACATGTTGGACTCATCTGCCTTGTAGTTAGAACTCTGTATATGTACATGTTGTACTACTGTGTCATGTAGTTACCTCTCAGTTTATGGACATATTGGACTCATCTGCAATGTAGCTATTACTCTGTATATGGACTACTCTGCCAGGTAGCTAACTCTCTCTATATGGACACGTTGGACTCATCTGTTATGTAGGTAGTACCCAGTATATGGAAATGTTTCACTACTCTGACATGTATCCAGCTCTCTGTATATGGACATATTGGCCTCGTCTGTCATGTAGCTAGCTCTCTGTACATGGATATGTTGGAATGATTACTCATGTAGGTAGCTCTGTATATATGAAGATATTTGACTTGTCTGCCATGTAGCTAGCTCTCGGTATATGGACATGTTGGACTCATCAGCCATGCAACAAGCTCTCTGTGTATGAACATGTTGGATTCATCTGTCTTGTAGATATCCCTCTAGATATACACATGTTGTATTCATCTGCCATTTAGCTAGCTCTCAGTATATGGACATGTTGGACTCATCAGCCATGTAACAGGCTCTCTATGTATGAACATGTACTCATCTCTGTGTAGGTTGGCCTCTAAATAAAAACATGTTGGACTTGTCTGCCACATAGCTAACTTTCAGTATATGGAAAAGTTGGACTCATCATCCACACAGCCAGCTCTCTCTGTATGAACATCTTGGACTTGT
>NW_006409519.1:42537-43127 GCF_000296735.1 Chrysochloris asiatica | reverse complement strand
CATTGGACTCACCTGCCATGTAGTTAGAACTCTGTATATGGAAATGTTGCACTACTCTGCCATGTAGCTATCTCTCAGAATATGGACATTTTAGACTCATCTGCCATGTAGCTAGCTCTCTGTACATGTATATGTTGGACTGATCTGCTATGTACATTGGACTGATCTGTATATGAAGGTATTGGACTTGTCTGCCATGTAGCTAGCCCTCTAAATATAAGCATGTTGGACTCATCTGTCACATGGCTAACAATCAGTATATGGACATGTCGGATTCATCTGCCATGTAGTCAGCTCTCTAAGTATGAACATGTTGGACTCATCTGCCTTGTTGCTAGCACTCCAAATATACACATGTTTGACTCATCTGAAAATTAGATAACTTTCAGTATATGGACATGTTGGACTCATGGTCAGCATTTCTCAAGCTGGGGGAACTGAAGAAAAAATTCAAGCCTCGAGTTTCGTTATTGAAAGATTCACTGGGAAAATTAGTGAATGATGCCGAATGCATCAAGAAAAGATGGAAGGAATACACAGAGTCATTGTACCAAAAGGAAATGGTTAATGTTCAACCATTTCAAGAGATA
>NW_006409519.1:40615-42126 GCF_000296735.1 Chrysochloris asiatica | reverse complement strand
ATGAGTCGGTTCCGACTCGATGGCACCTGACAACAACAGCCATGTAGCTACCCCTCTGTGCATGGATATGTAGGAATGATATGCCATGTAGATAGATCTCTGTATATGAACATTTTCATCTTGTCTGCCATTTAGCTGGTTCTCTTTATATGGACATGTTGGACAGATCAGCCATGTAGCCAACTCACTCTGTACGAACATGTTGGAATCTTCTGCCTTGCTGCTAGTCCTCTATATATACATAAGATGGACTCATCTGCATTGTAGCTAGTACTCTGTATATGGACATGTGGGACTCATCTGCCATGTAGCTAGCTCTCAGTATATGGACATGTTGGGCTCATCTGCCATGTAGCTAGTACTCTGTATATGGACATGTGGGACTCATCTGCCATGTAGCTAGCTCTCAGTATATGGACATGTTGGGCTCATCTGTCATGTAGCGAGAACTCTGTATATGAAAATGTTGCACTACTCTGCCATGTAGCTAGCTCTCTGTGTATGGACATTTTGGATTCGTCTGCCATGTAGCTAGCTCTCTGTGTATGGATGTGTTGAACAGATCTGCCATGTAGGTAACTCTCTGTATATGAACATATTGTAATTGTCTTCCATTTAGCTAGCTCTCTGTTTTGGGCATATTGGACTCATCAGCCATGTAGCCAGATTTCTGTAGGAACATGTTTGACTCATCTGCCTTATAGCTAGTCCTCTATGTATACACTTGTTGGACTCATCTGCCATGTAGCTAACTTTCAGAATATGGACATGTTGGACTCATCTACCATGTAGTTAGTACTCTATATATGGACATGTTGGACTACTCTGCCATGTAACTAGCTCTCAGTATATGGACATGTGGGACTCATCTGGAATGAAGCTAGAGCTCTGAATACAGAAATATTGAACTACTCTGTCATGTAGCAAGCTCTGTTTATATGGACATTTTGGACTTGTCTGCCATGTAGCAAGCTCTCTTTGCATGAATAGTTGGACTGATCTGCCATGTCGGTAGCTCTGTGTGTATGAACATATTGGTCATGTCTGCCATGTATCTAGCTCTCTGTATATGGACATGTAGGAGTCATCAGCCATATAATCAGCTCTCTGTGCATGCACATGTTGTACTCATCTGCCTTTAATTTAGTCCTCTATATATACTCAAATTGGATTCATCTGCCATGTAGCTAACTCTCAGTATATGGACATGTTGGACTAATCTGCCATGCAGCTAGTACTCTGAATATAGACATCTTGGACTACTATGACGTGTAGGTAACTCTCAATATATGGACACATTGGACTCATCTGCCATGTAGCTAAAACTCCTTATATGGAAATTTTGCACTATTATGCCTTGTAGCTAGCTCTCTGTATATGAACTTTTTAGATTCGTCTGCCATGTAGCTAACTATCTGTACATGGATTATTTGGACTGACCTGACATGTAGATAGCTTTCTGTATATGAACATATTGGACTTGTCTGTCATGTATTTAGCTCTCTGTATAT
>NW_006409519.1:38901-40274 GCF_000296735.1 Chrysochloris asiatica | reverse complement strand
GTAGCACTCTGTGTATGAACATATTGGACTTGTCTGCCATGTAGCTAGCTCTCTGTATATGGACATGTTGGACTCATCAGCCATGTAGCCAGTTCTCCCGATATGAACATGATTGATTCATCTTCCTTGTAGCTAGTTCTCTATATATACACAAGTTGGACTCATCTGCCATGTAGCTAGTACTCTATATAATGACATGATGGACTACTCTACCATTTAGCTAGCTCTCAGTATATGAACACGTTGGACTCATCTGCCATGTAGCTAGAAGTCTGTATATAGAAAAGATTCACTACTCTTCCATGTAGCTAGCTGTCTCTATATGTACATTTTTGACTCATCTGCCATGTAGGTAGCTCTCTGTATATGAACTTATTGGACTTGTCTGACATGTAGCTATCTGTCTATATATGGACATGTTGGACTCATCAGTCATGTAGCCAGCTCTCTATGTATGAACATGTTGGACTCATCTGATTTGTAGCTAGTCCTCTAAATATATCTGTCCTGGGATATGTTGGATTGATATCCCATGTAGGTAGCTCTCTGTATATGAACTTAATGGACTTGTCTGCCATGTAGCTATCTGTCTGTATATGGACATGTTGGACTCATCAGCCGTGTAGCCAGTTCTCTATGTATGAACATGTTGGAATCATCTCACTTGTAGCTAGTCCTCTAAATATAGACATGTTGGACTCATCTGCCATGTAGCTAATTCTCATTATATGGACATGTTGCACTCATCTGCTATGTAGCTAATACTCTGTATATGGACATGTTGGACTACTCTGCCATGAAGCTAACTCTCATTATATGGACATGTTGGACTCATCTGTCATGTAGACAGAACTCTGAATATGGGAATGTTGCTCTACTCTGCCATGTAGCTAGCTCTCAGTATATGGACATTTTGGATTCATCTGCCATGTAGCTAGCTCTCTGTGCATGGATATGTAGGACAGATGTGCCATGTAGGTATCTCTCTGTATATGAACATATAGGAATTGTCTGCCATGTAGCTAGCTTTCTGTGTATGGACATGTTGGACTCATCAGTCAAGTAGTCAGCTCTCTCTTTATAAACATATTGAACTTATCTGCCTTGTAGCTAGTCATCTATATATACACATGTTGTACTTCTCTGCCATATAGCTAACTCTCATTATATGGACATGTTGGATTGATCTGCCATATAGCTAGTACCCTGTATATGGACATTTTGGACTACTCTGCCATGTAGCTAGCTCTCAGTATATGGACACATTGGACTCATCTGACATGTAGGTAGAATTCTGTATATGAACATGCTGGACTACTCTGCCATGTAGCTAGCTCTCAGTATATGGACACATTGGACTCATCTGCCATGTA
>NW_006409519.1:36832-37931 GCF_000296735.1 Chrysochloris asiatica | reverse complement strand
ATTCATCTGCCATGTTGCTAACTCTCAGTATATGGGCTTGTTGGACTCATCTGCCATGTAGCTAGAACTCTGTATATGGAAATGTTGGACTATACTGCCACGTAGCTAGCTCTCAGTATATGGACATTTTGGACTTGTCTCTCTGTGCATGGATATGTTGGACTGATCTGCCTTGTAGGTATCTCTCTGTATATGAACATATTGGACTTGTCTGTACTGTAGCCAGCTCTCCCGTATGGACCTGTGGGACTCATAAGCCATATAGCTAGCTCTCTTTGTATGAACATGTAGATCACATCTGCCTTGTAGCTACTCCTGTATGTATACACATGTTGGACTCATCTGCCATGTAGCTAGCTCTCAGTATATGAAAACATTGGTCTCATCTGGCATGTAGTTAGAACTCTGTATATGGAAATGTTACACTACTCTGTTGTATAGTTAGCTCTCTGTATATGGATATTTTGGACTCCTCTGCCACGTAGCTAGCTCTCTCTGTATGCACGTGTTGGACTCATCTGCCTTGTAGCTTGTCCTCTATATATACACATGTTGGACTCATCTGCCATGTAACAAGTACTCTGTATATGGACATCTTGGACTACTTTTCTATGTAGCTACTCTCAGTGTATGGACATGTTGCACTCATCTGCCATGTAGCTACAACTCTGTATATGGAAATGTTGCACTTCCCTGCCATGTAGCTAGCTTCTGTACATGGACATTTTGGACTCGTCTGCCATGTAGCTAACTCTCTGTGCAAGGATATATTGGACTGATCTGCCATGTAGGTACTCTCTGTATATGATCATATTGGAATTGTCTACCAAGTAACTAGCTCTCTGTATATGGACATATTTGACTCATCAGCCATGTAGCCAGCTCTCTCGGTAAGAACATGCTGGATTCATCTGCCTTGTAGGTAGTCCTCTACATATACACATGTTGGTCTCATCTTCCATGTAGCTAACTATCAATATATGGACATGTACTAATCTGCCAAGTAGCTAGTACTCTGTGTATGGACATGTTTGACTACTCTGCCTTGTAGCTAGCTCTCAGTATATGGACATGTTGGACTCATCTGCCATGTAGCTAG
>NW_006409519.1:31331-35317 GCF_000296735.1 Chrysochloris asiatica | reverse complement strand
CTCAGTATATGGACATGTTGGTTTCATCTGCCATGTAGCTAGTACTCTGTATATGGACATGTTGGAATACTCTGTCATGTAGCTAGCTGTCAGTATACAAACAAGTTGGACTCATCTGCCATGTAGTTAGAACTCTTTATATGGAAATGTTGTACTGCTCTATCATGTAGTTAGCTCTCTGTATATGGGCATTTTGGAAGCTCCTGCCATGTAGCTAGCTTTCTGTGCATAGATATGCAGGATTGATCTGCCATGTAGGTAGTTCTCTGTATATGAACATATGGGACTTGTCTGCAATGTAGTTAGCTCTCTGTGATTGTACATGTTGGACTTATCAGCCATGTAGCCAACTCTTTCTTTATGAACATGTTGGATTCATGTGCCTTGTAGTTAGTACTCGATATATACACATGTTGGAATCATCTGCCATGTAGCTAATTCACAGTATATGAACATGTTGGACTCTGCTGCCATGTAGCTTGTACTCTCTATAAGGAAATGTTGGACTACTGTGATGTGTAGCTAGCTGTCAGTATATGGACACGTTGGACTCATCTCCCATGTAGATACAACTCTGTACATGGAAATATTGCACTGCTCTGCCATGTAGCTAGCTCTGTGTATATGGACATTTTGGACTCATTTGCCATGTAGCTAGCTCTCTGTGCATGCATATGTTGGAATGATCTGCTATGTATGTAGCTCTCTGTATATGAACATAAAGGACGTGTAGCCTGCTCTCTGTATATGGACATGTTAGACTCATAAGACATGTAGCCAGTACTCTCTGTATGAACATGTTGGACTCATCTGCCTTGTAGCTAGTCATCTACATATACACATGTTAGAATCTTCTGCCATGTAGCTAACTCTCAGTATATGGACATGTTGGACTCATCTGCCATGCAGCTAGTACTCTGTATATGGATATGTTGGACTACTCTGACATGTAGCTAGCTCTCTTTACATTGACACGTTGCACTCATCAGCCATGTCGCTAGAACTATGTAGAAGGAAATTTTGCACTACGGTGCCATGTAGATAGATCTCTGTATATGGACATTTGGACTCGTCTGTCTTGTAGCTAGCTCTCTTTATATGCATATCTTGGAAATATCTGACATGTTGGAAGCTCTCTGTATATGAACATATTCGACTTGTCTGCCATATAGGTAGCTGTTAGTATATGGACGTGTTGTTCACACCAGCCATTTAGCCAGTTCTCTCAGTGTGAATATGTTTGACTCATCTACATTGTAGATAGCCCTCTAAATATACACATATTGGACACATCTGCCATGTAGCTAACTCTCAGTATTTGGATATGTTGGAGTCATCTTCCATGTAGCTTGTACTATGTATGTGGACATGTTGGACTACACTGCCATGTAGCTACATCTCAGTATATGGACACGTTGGACTCATCTGTCAAGGAGCTAGAACTCTGTATTTGGAAATGTTGCACTACTATGCCATGTAGCTAGCTCTCTGTATATGGGCATATTGGACTTGTCTGCCAATTATCTATATCTCTGTATATAGGCATGTTGGACGCATCAGCCATGTAGCGTGCACTCTCTGTATGAATATGTTGGATTCATCTGCTTTGTAGCTAGTACTCCATATATACACATGTTGGAATCATCTACCATGTAGCTAGTACTCTGTATATGGACATTTTGGACTCAGCTGCCATGTACCTAACTCTCTGTATATGGACATGTTGGAATCATCTGCCATGGGCTAGAACTCTGTATATGGAAATGTAGCACTACTCTGCCATTTAGCTAGCTCTCTATATATGTACATTTTGGACTAATCTGTCATGTAGCTAGCTCTCTGTTCATGAGTATGTTGGACAGATCTGCCATGTAAGTAGCTGCCTGTATATGACCATATTGGACGTGTCTGCCATGTAGCTAGCTCTCTGTATATGGACATGGTGGACACATCAGCCATGTAGCCAGCTCTCTCTGTATGAACATGTTGGCCTCATCTGCCTTGTAACAATTCCTCTATATATACACATGTTGGACTCAACTGCCATGTAACTAGTACGCTTTATATGGATATGTTGGACTACTGTGTCATGTAGCTACCTCTCAGTATATGGACATGTTTAAACTCATCTGCCATGTAGCTACCTCTCAGTATATGGACACTTTGGACTCATCTGCCATGTAACTAATACTCTGTATATGGAAATGTTGGAATACTCTGCCATGTAGCCAGCTCTCTCTGTGTGAACATGTTGGACTCATCTGTGTTGTAGCTAGTACACTATGGATACATATATAGAATTCATCTACCATGCAGTTAACTCTCAGGATATGGACATGTTTGTCTCATCTGACATGTAGCTAGTACTCTGTATATGGACATGTTGGACTGCACTGACATGTAGTTAGCTCTTAGTATATGGACACGTTGGACTCATCTGACATATAGCTAGAATTCTGTAGATGGAAATGTTGGACTACTCTGCCATGTAGCAAGGTCTCACTATATCGTCACTTTGGACTCATCTGCCATGTATCTAGAACTCTCTATATTGAAATGTTGCACTACTCTGCTATGTTGCTAGCTCTCTCTATATGGACATTTTGGACTCATCTGCCATGCAGCTAGCACTCTGTCCATGAAAGTGTTGGACTGATCTGCTATGTAGGCAACTTCCTGTAAATGAACATATTGGACTTGTCTGCCATGTAGCTAGCTCTCTGAATATGAACATATTAGATTCATCAGCCATGTAGCCAGCTCCCTCTTTATGAACATGTTGGAATCATTTGCCTTGTAGCTATTCCTCTATATATACACAAGTTGGACTTATCTGCCATGTAGCTAAATCTCAGTATATGGACATGTTGCATTACTCTGCCATGAAGCTAGCTCTCTGTATATGGACATGTTTGACTCATCTGCCATGTAGCTAGAATTCTGTAAATGGAAATGTTCCACTACTCTGCCATGTAGCTAGCTCTCTGAATATGGACATTTTGGACTCGTCTGCCATGTAGCTAGCTCTCTGTATATGAACATGTTGCACTCATCAGCCATGTAGCCAGCTCTCTCTTTATTACCATGTCGGACCCATCTACCTTGTAGCTAGACCTCTATATGTACACTTGTTGGACTCATCTGCCATGGAGATAACTCTCAGTATATGGACATGTTGGACTCATCTGCCATGTAGCTAATATTCTCTATAAGGAAATGTTGGACTACTCTGCCATTTAGCTACCTCTCAATATATTGACACGTTGGACTTATCTGCCATGTAGCTAGAACTCTGTATATGGAAATATTGCACTATTCTGCCATTTAGCTAGGTCTCTGTATATGGACATTCTGGTCTCATCTGCCATGTAGCTAGCTCTCTGTGCATGGATATGTTGGACTGATCTTCCATGTAGGGAGTACCCTGTAAATGAACAGATTGGACTTGTCTGCCATGTTGCTAGCTCACTGTATATGGACATGTTGGACTCATCAACCATGGAGCCAGCTCTCTCTGTTTGAACATGTTAGAATCATCTGCCTTTAGCTAGTCTTCTATATATACATATGTTGGACTTACCTGCCATGTAACTATTTCTCAGTATATGGACATGTTGGACTCATCTTCCATATATCTAGTACACTGTATATGGACATGTAGAACTCATCTGCCATGTAGCTAGCTCTATGTATATGGACACGTTGGACTACTCTGCCATGTAGCTAGAACTCTGTAAATGGAGATGTTGCACTACTCTGCCATGTAGCTAGTTCTCAGTATATGGACACCTTGGACTCATCTGCCATGTAGCTAGAACTCTGTATATGGAAATGTTGCACTACTCGGCCATGAAGTTAGCTCTCTGTATATGGACATTTTGGACTCGTCTGCCATGAAGCCAGCTCTCTCTGTATGAACATGTTGGACTCATCTGCCATGTAGTTAACTCTCAGTATATGGATATGTTGGACTCATCTGCCATATA
>NW_006409519.1:28468-30522 GCF_000296735.1 Chrysochloris asiatica | reverse complement strand
GATCTGCCATGTAGATAGCTCTCTGTATGTGAACATATGGGACTTGTCTGCCATGCAGCTAGCTCTCTGTATATGCACATGTTGGATTCATCTGCCATGTAGCCAGCTCTCTCTGTATGAACATGTTGGACTCATCTGCCTTGTAGCTAGTCCTTTATAGATACACATGTTGGACTCATCTGCCATGTAGGTAATACTATAATATGGACATGTTGGACTACTCTGCCATGTAGCTAGCTCTAAGTATTTAGACACGTTGAACTCACCTGCCATGTAGCTAGAACTCTGTATATGGAAATGTTGCACTACCCTGTCATGTAGCTAGCTCTCTGTATATGGACATTTTAGACTCCTCTGACATGTAGTTAGTTCTCTGTGCCGAGATATGCTGGACTGATCTGCGTTTAGATATATCTCTTTATATGAACATATGGGACTTGTTTGCAATGTAGCTCGCTCTTAGACATGTTGGACTCTTCAGCCATGTAGCCAGCTATCTCTGTATGAATATGTTCTACTCATCTGGCTTGTAGCTCGCCCTCCAAGTATATACATGTTGGACTCATCTGGCATGTAGCTAGAACTCAATATATGTAAATGATGCACTACCCTGCCATGGAGCTAGCTATCTTTATATGGACATTTTGCACTCATCTGCCATGTAGCTAGCTCTCTGTGCATGGATATGTTGGATTGATTTGCCTGTAGGTAGATCTCTGTATATGAACATATTGGACTTGTCTGCCATGTAGCTACCTCTCTGTATATGGACATGTTGGGCTTATCAGACATGTAGCTAGCACTCTCTGTATCAACATTTTGGACTCATCTGACTTGTACTTATTCCTCTCTATATATACATGTTGGCCTCATCTGCCATGTAGGTAACTCTCAGAATATGGACATGTTAGACTCATCTGCTAAGTACCTAGTACTCTCTATGTGGAAATGTAGGACTACTCTGCCATGTAGTTAGCTCTCTGTATATGAACATATGAGACTTGTCTGTCATGTAGCTAGCTCTATGTATATGGACATGTTGGTCTCATCAGCCATGTAGCCAACTATCTGTGTATGAACATGTTAGAGTCATCTTCCTTGTAGCTATCCCTCTAAACATACACATGTTGGACTCATATGTTATGTAGCTAACTCAGTATAAGGACACGTTGGACTCATCTGACATGTAGCTAGAACTCTGTGTATGGAAATGTTGGACTACTCTGTCATGTAGTCAGCTCTCTGTATATGGACATTTTGGACTTGTCTGATATGAAGGTAGTTCACTGTTCATGTATATGTTGGACGGATCTGACATGTATTTATCTCTCCGTATACGAACATTTCGGACTTGTCTGCCATGTAGCTCCCTCTATGTATATGGACATGATGGACTCATCAGCCATGTAGCCATCTCTCTCTATATGAACATGTTGGACTCATCTGTGTTGTAGCTAGTACACTATGGATACATATGTAGAATTCAACTGCCATGCAGTTAACTCTCAGGATATGGACATGTTTGTCTCATCTGACACGTAGCTAGTACTCTGTATATGGACATGTTGGACTGCACTGACATGTAGTTAGCTCTTAGTATATGGACACGTTGGACTCATCTGACATATAGCTAGAATTCTGTAGATGGAAATGTTGGACTACTCTGCCATGTAGCAAGGTCTCACTATATCGTCACTTTGGACTCATCTGCCATGTATCTAGAACTCTCTATATTGAAATGTTGCACTACTCTGCTATGTTGCTAGCTCTCTCTATATGGACATTTTGGACTCATCTGCCATGCAGCTAGCACTCTGTCCATGAAAGTGTTGGACTGATCTGCTATGTAGGCAACTTCCTGTAAATGAACATATTGGACTTGTCTGCCATGTAGCTAGCTCTCTGAATATGAACATATTAGATTCATCAGCCATGTAGCCAGCTCCCTCTTTATGAACATGTTGGAATCATTTGCCTTGTAGCTATTCCTCTATATATACACAAGTTGGACTTATCTGCCATGTAGCTAAATCTCAGTATATGGACATGTTGCA
>NW_006409519.1:3319-4610 GCF_000296735.1 Chrysochloris asiatica | reverse complement strand
GACTCATCTGCCATATAAGTAGTACTCTATATATGGACATGTTGGACTGCTCTGCCATGTAGCTAGCTCTCCGTATATAGTCATTTTGGACTTGTCTGCCATGTAGCTAGCTCTCTCTGCATAGATATGTTGGACTGATCAGCCATGAGGGTAGCTCTCTGTATATGAACATATTGTACTTGTCTGACACAGAGTTACCTGTCAGTATATGAGCATGTTGGACTCATCAGCCATGTAGCCAACTCTCTCTGTATGAATATGTTGGATTCATCTGCCTTGTAGCTACTCATATATATATATTGGAATCATCTACCATGTAGCTAACTCTAGGTATATGGACATGTTGGACTCATCTGACATGTAGCTAGAACTCTGTATATGGACATGTTGGACTACTGTGCCATGTAGCCAACTTTCAGTATATGGACATTTTGGCCTCGTCTGCCATGTAGCTAGTTGTCTGTGCATGGATATGTTGTACTCATCTGCCATGTAGTTAACTCTCTGTAGATGAACATATAGGAGTTGTCTGCCATGTAGTTAGCTGTAAGTATATGGCCCTGTTGGACTCATCAGCCATGTAGCCAGCTCTGTCTGTATGAATATGTTCTTCTCATCCATTGTGTAGGTAGCCATCTAAATATACACATGTTGGTCTCATCTGCCATGTTGTTAACTCTCAGTATATGGACAGTGTAGGTAGCCATCTAAATATACACATGTTGGTCTCATCTGCCATGTTGTTAACTCTCAGTATATGGACACTTTGGACTCATCTGCCATGTAACTGTCTCTCAGTATATGGACATGTTGAACTCATCTGCCACATAGCTAAAACTCTGTATATGCAAATGTTGCACTACTCGGCCGCCATTTATCTAGCTCTCTGTATATGTACATATTTGACTTACCTGCCATGTAGCCAGCTTTCTCTGTATGAACATATTGGACTCATCTGACTTGTAGCTAGTCCTCGCTATATACACATGTTGTACTCATCTGCCATGTAGCTAACTCTCAGTATATGGACATGTTGGACTCATCTCCCATGGAGCTATTACTCTGTATATGGAAATTTTGGACACGTCTGCCATGTAGCTAGCTCACAGTATATGGACACGTTGGACTCATCTGCCATGTAGCTAGAACCTTGTAAATGTAAATGCTGCACTACAGGTCCATGTAGGTAGCTCTCTGTATATGGACATTTGGGACTTGTATGCCATGTAGACAGCTCTCTCTGTATGAACATGTTGGACTCATCTGCCTTGTAGCTAGTCCTCTATATATA
>NW_006409519.1:0-1299 GCF_000296735.1 Chrysochloris asiatica | reverse complement strand
GCTAGTACACTGTATATGAACATATTGGACTACTGTAACATGTAGCCAGCTCTCAGTATATGGACATTTTGGCCTTGTCTACCATGTAGCTACCTCTGTGAATGGATATGTTGGACTCATCTGCCACGTAGTTAATTCTCTGTATATGAACATATAGGATTTGTTTGCCTTGTAGGTAGCTGTCAGCATATTGCCTTGTTGGACTCATCAGCCATGTAGCCAGCTCTGTCTGTATGAATATGTATGTCTCATCTGTCTTGTAGCTAGCCCTCTAAATATATACATGTTGGATTCATCTGCCATGTAGCTCACTCTCAGTATATGGACATGTTGGACTCATCTGCCATGTAGATAGTACTCTAAATATGGAAATGCCATGTAGCTAGCTCTCTGCATATGGACATTTTGGACTCGTCTGCCATGTAGCTGCCTCTCTGGACATGGATATGATGGATTGATCTGACCCATAGGTAGCTCTCTGTATATGAACATATTGGACTTGTCTGCCATGTAGCTAGGTCTCTTTATATGGACATGTTGGGCTTATCAGTCACTTAGCCAGCTCTCTCGCATGAACATGTTGGATTCATCTGCCTTGTAACTAGTCCTCTATATATACACATATTGGACTCATCTGCCATGTAGTGAAAACTCTTAGATATGGACATGATGAACTACAATGCCTTGCAGCTAACTCTCAGTATATGGTCACGTTTTACTCATCTGCCATGTAGCTAGAACTCTGTATCTGGAAATGTTGCACTATTATGCCATATAGCTAGCTCTTTGTATATAGAAATTTAGGACTCATCTGCCATGTAGCCAGTTCTCTCTGTATGAATAAGGTAGACTCTTCTGCCTTGTAGCTAGTCCTCTATATATACACATGATGGATTCATCAGCCATGTAGCTAGCTCTCAGTATATGGACATGTTGGAATCATCTGAATTGTAGCTAGTGCTCTGTATATGGAAATTTTGCACTACTCTGCCATGTAGCTAGCTCTCTGTATATGGACATTATGGAATCGTCTGCCATGTAGCTAGCTCTCTGTGCATAGATATGCTGGACTGATCTGCCACATAGGTAGCTCTCTTTACATGAACATATTGGTCTTGTCTGCCATGTAGGTAGTTGTCAGTATATGTACATGTTGGACTCATCAGCCATGTAGCCAGCTCCCTCTGTCTGCATATGTTCGACTCATCTGCCTTGTAGATAGCCCTCTAAATATACACATGTTGGACTCATCTGCCATTTAGCTAACTCTCAGAATATGGACATGTTGGATTCATCTGC
>NW_006409518.1:50741-51853 GCF_000296735.1 Chrysochloris asiatica | reverse complement strand
GCTGCTCCTCAGAAACCCTATACAGGGTCGCTATGGATTGGAACCGACTTGATGGCACTTCACAACAACAACAACATCCTGGTTCCAGGCTTGATTAAGTAATTGGAGTGAAAGAATTCTAGGGCCCAGGAGAGTTGAACTGGAATTAGTAACTACTCCCCAGAAGCAGGAAAGGATATTGTATCCTTAAAAAATGAATAGTTGGGAGGAACAAATGAACTCAAACAAGGTAACTATTTAAAAGTTCTACTAGTCAATCCAGGTTAGAGAGCAGTTATTTAATGATTAAGAAATTGTGTTCAATAAAGCCCTTTCACGATTTTACATGAAATCTGTACTTTGCTCACAGCTCTACTTTGTACCCCATTTTCCTGTTTGTTTCTTTCTCTTTATCTTTTTGGAAAGATTCACTTTGAAAATGCTAGCCAGTCTCAACTGTCCTAAAGAAAACAGGGTAAGAAAATTTTATCGGTACTCCAGCCTAAAAGAAAAAAGGCAGGAAGAGACATGTGGACTTCATTCTGTTGTCTCTCTCTTGTAGGCACCTTGCAAATAAATTGTGGACACAGTTTTACAAATAAGCCATGAAGTGATACTTCAGTGATATCCCCGCTCCCCCACCTGCCCCAGCCTGTTTCTCGAGCCCAAGACAGAAAGCCATAGCCAGGTACTTTACCTTCCATCGGTCCATCCCAGCTGTCGTCTGGAAGCTGTGCCGCTCCCACAGGTACATGCTCCTCTTCTGTGGAGTGTCTGTACCTGACAAAATAGATTAGGTCTTGAACATCATCAAGCACCGCAGCCTCTTCGAATATGTTGTTTTCCTCCATTCCTAGATCTTTATTTTCAGTCACTCGAGAATCGAGCATTTTTTCTGCTACACTCAGAATGTGTGTCTCCGAAGCACGGAAGACTTTATCTAGGACTTTATCCACGTTATTAGGCAGGCTATCCTATTGGGCTGACTTCAACTTTAATGACATTTCTTGGAACATGGCTTCCAGCTCATGGATATCAAAGTACTTCTGGAACTGCTGCAAAGATTGCTGTTCTTTAAAAAAGCTCCTGATTATAGGCAAATCCTTCTCACTGTCACTGTACTTGGGGGTCAC
>NW_006409518.1:48097-49465 GCF_000296735.1 Chrysochloris asiatica | reverse complement strand
TTTTAATGCTGCGTTCCTCATCTCAGCAGCTAGCAAAGAGTTAAGGTGACTGCTTTGAGGCGTATTCAGCACAGCCATCACTTCTTGCTTCTTATCCTCTAATTCCGTCTGATCTTGTATCAGGCTCCTCTTGGATTCCTGAGCATTTCGGTCTTTTCCTTTAACCTCAAGTTCTGTGTCCATTTCTGGGTCTTTGTTGTCATTTGGTTTAGGAACTTCTACAATCAAAAGACTATCTTCTGTATTTTCAGGGTCGGTAGAACCTATTGCTGGTTGTGCTTCCCCACTTTTGCTGTCTAGGATTAACACATCATCTTCTGTTTCTTCCTCTGAATTAGAACTCTCTAAGTCCATCATTCCTGGTTTTTCTTCATTTCCTGTGACTATAGAGAAAATAGTATCCCCCAAGGAGGTTAGTATATTTTTGTCATCTTCTCTGATGCCCGGGGGCTGAGCTATCTCCGTTACACCCTCTTCATTTGACTTCTGCTCTTTATCTGTTGAATACTTCTCAACTTCTGATTTCTCTGGAGTTTTCATCTCTTCTCTATCTGTAAAGCTTAGTAATGGTAGATCATCAAAGTTCTCTATGCTCTCCTCATCCTCTTTTCCAACTGCGTAATACTCAGCATCCAAGTCGTCATCAAAGTCATCTTCTAATGAAGTAACAAGTCTAGTTGTTTCATCATCCGATACAAGAGCATCACCAGTTGAGCCAAATTTGGTTTTCAAGTCCAGAGTCATTTCTTTTTTCAAAAGTTTGTAAGTGTCAGTCTTCTCCTGTCCATCTGAGATTTGAGAACCATTGCTGATTTTGTTGTTTTCACTTCCTGCCACTTTTAACTTTTCTTGCAACATTTCTTCCAAAGGGTCAAATGAAGATTGCTGTCCTTGAGCATTATCTGTTTGACTGTTTGTGTGATGGTGATTCTTAGGAACCTCAAGTCTTTCCTCTAGATCCTTCGTGTTTTCAGAGAATACACTTTCACTTGCCTCTAAGTTGGCTTCCTTGGGTTCGTGTTCAGGGTTACTTTCCTCAGATACTTCAAGAAATTTCCCTACATGTTTGATTGCTTTCTGGGAGTCTTCAGTTGCAGAATCATATAATTCCCAAGAGCCTAAAAGTTCTTCTACATTATAATTATCAAAATCATCTCTTCCCCCATCAAAACAAACAAAATCTGTCTCCTGTAATGAAAAGAAAAACATTAGTATGTCATTAACCAAGTTGTCACAAACTTTCACTCAGGCTAAGCTAATCATGGGGCTAACCCATTCTTGTTTGGCTCTCCCAGAGATTTTGTGCCCACCTTTGGTGATTACTGTTCTTGGGCAGTGAGATCAGAGATCAGAGGCTGGGATTCACTT
>NW_006409518.1:44856-46083 GCF_000296735.1 Chrysochloris asiatica | reverse complement strand
ACAGGTATATGGGAAATAAAAATTTAAAGGAACAAAGAATAGTCTCAAAGGGGCTTCCCTGCTTATCTGCAAGGATAACTAGAAAATAAGAGTAAGTAAGAGATACATCAGGGTTCTGGGTAACCACTAAGATCTTCTGTCATGATTATATTGTTGTTAAGTGTTATGGAGTCGGTTCCAACACACAGTGACCCAATATAGGGTTTAAAAGGAGCAGCTAGTCGATGTGAACTGCCAACCTTGCAGATCAAATCGAACTTGCAGTCATTGCTTATCCTATGGTGTCACACCAGGACTCCAGTGACCCATAGTGTTACCTTACAGGTACAAGGAATTGGAGAAAGAGGCAACAAGTTGATGGTGGTGGATTCTGTTAAGACTTCTTGCAAGACCAACACAGAAAAATATGAGTCAACTTAAATTTGTATGTACATAAGAGGCAACTAAAAAACTCTACTTTAAGTGGTGTCTAGAGTATAGAGAGGGTGAAGGAGGGTTTCTGTCCTCTACTGTGGGTCTATGAGATGCTGACGGAACATTATTTAGTACTTATGACATTGATAATCAACAGTGTAATCAACATAAATTTTAAGACTCACATAGCCCATTAACTATCCTTCACATGATTGTGCTAGGAAGCTATTAATTCTGCTGATGTGGTCACAATATCACATGAAATGTTGCCCCAATAAGTATCTCACCACCTTTAAATGCAGAAATGATATGACCAAGCCCAGTTACCCTGGTTTGTAAAAATTATTTCCAACCTTAGAAGATACTGGTGACCACCCAGGTGAATACAAAGAACAGCTTTCCACCATTTCTTGCTGTGGGAGTTTCTGTGACTCTTGGAGGAAGCTCTGATGGCGCTGTTGTTCAAAAGTACAAGTTCAGATCTGGCTGCCCAAAGCCTCTGGACATTCTCACTTCCAGATCAGCCCCATGGTTGCATCTTGAGCCTCAGATGTCATGACTATACATAGACCTATGTTCTTTCTTTCCTCCACTAAGAAACAGATCAGCTCAAAAAAAAAGCTATACATGAATGAGCATAGAAAATTTTCTTCTCTTAACTAAAGTCTCATGGTATTATTATGAGGAGACCTGCCCAGGTGAATGGGGATGAGTGGTTTTCTCTTTCAATCACAGGCATTTCCAAGTAATTTCCTTCATATTGAGAGAACATGCAGTGAGAAGGCAGAATGCCAAACAGGTGAGGTAGCTGGG
>NW_006409518.1:30288-43761 GCF_000296735.1 Chrysochloris asiatica | reverse complement strand
TTTCTTAGAAGTACAATTAAGTGTTCTGGAATACTCATACTTCTCAATGTTGTCCATAGCTTGTCATGATCCACACAATTGAAAGCCTTTGCGTAGTCAATAAAGCACAGGTAAACATCCTTCCGATATTCTCTGCTTTCAGCCAAGATCCATCAGACATCAGTAATGATATCTCTCATTCCATGGCCTCTCTGAATCCAGCTTGAACCTCTGGGAGTTCTCTGTCAATGTATGATTGCAGCCATTTCTGTATTACCTGCAGCAAAACTTTACTAGCATGAGATAGCTCTGAGGCTCTGCCAAATCATCTAAGATTTGCCTAGGCCAGCAGCTCACCTGCACTCCAGCAACTCCAAAGAGTCTGCCCCTCAGAGATTTTTAAATGAAGGTGAAGTAACAATTATTATCAGCTTTTAAACTCCAGGAAATAATCAACTCTGGAATGAGGATTCCAAACTACAAAATCCCTTTTGTTATAAAGCTACTTTAAGTTCATGCACCATAGAGGAATGCTTTAAAGAAAGGAGCTTATAAATTTGAAACCAGACCTCACGGGAAACGCTCAGGCTCCCTTTTCCAATTCTAAAGCATAATCCCTTAAATCACTAGAGACTCTGTTAAGTTTGCATTTCTGGCATAGCACATAATTTAGGCTTTGATGTATTTTTATCATGGTTTTATAAATACAGGTATGTGTTAGTTAACATGTATGAGACGTTCTGTGAAACAGGACATCATGTGATTTGGACACTTTCTGAGCACCATATTCAAACCTTATATGGGAGGCTGCTTTCAGTTGTCTTCGTTACTGTCGTATTGCTGCCACTGCTGCTGACAGAGGTTGGAGGAACAAGCGCTGGCCGCAGGAGACACTGAGAAGGAGCGAGCAGGGCAGCAGAGCCTTGCCTGATGTTCCACCTGCCTGAGCAGTAGGAGAAGCTCAGCCCCACCGGCCTTGCTACCACCTGTCCGCTTGACTAAGTTCAAGAGCTCCCACCCAGAGTCATGCCCTCTGACACCTGCCTGGATGCCACCTGTGGCCCAATAGTGTCACGAGTCTGGATTTGGTTTTTTTTAAACCATTAAGGGAAATAATAAACAAAAGAAGAGCTGCTTTCACTTTAAAAAAAACAAAACAAAAACCTTCATGGGACAATGGATGTATATGCAGTCAGACATTAAACGAGGCATACCTATACTTAAGGAGCTCTGGCAGCGTAGTGGTTACGAATCAGGCTGCAAACCGCAAGGTGAGCAGTTCGAAACTACCAGCTATTCCACAGGAGAAAGATGACGCTTTCTGCTCCCGTAAAGATTTATAGCCTTGGAAACCCTGTACAGGGTCCCTATGAGTCGGAACCGACTCCACGGCACATAACAACAACAACAACCTATACTTAATGTGTCTAATTGCTATTCAATGAATAGTTTTTAAATTGGGATACCTACTCCTTTGCTTACAGTATGAACTTATTTAACTTCTTAAATTTAATAACTAGATACAAGGATAGTAAATTCTTAATTTTTCCACATATAAAGGAACAAAGAAAAGCCCTGCGAAGAGCATACATCCCACTAAGGCTTTCTGCTCCCATAAAGATCTGTAGCCTCAGAAACCTGTGCAGAGTCACTATGATTTAGAACTGACTCCACAGTACTTAACAACATCAACAAGGGTGTTGGAGGAGAACATTGAAAGTGCCATGGGCTGCCAAAAGAACCAACAGATCTGTGTTGGAAGAAGTACAGCCAGAGTGCTCCTTGGAGGTCAGGATGGCCAAACCTCGTCTCTTACACTTTGGACATATTGTCACTGGAGGAAAAAATCATGTTTGGTAAGGTGGAGGGTCAGAGAAAAAGAAGAACACCCCCAGTGAGATGGATTGGCAAAGTGGCAGCATCAATGGGCGCAAGCGTGGCAACAGCTGTGAGTTTGGCCCAGGACTGGGCAGTGTTTCGTTCTGTTGTGCACAGGGTCACTATGAGTCGGTGCCAACTCGATGGCACCTAACAACAACAGCAAGGGAACTTCTACTTCCACATAGCAGGTAAGTGTCTGATTATGCTAGGGAATCTCTGCTAACTTCTTTTCACATGTCTCCTTCTTTCCTGCCTTTCTGTCTTAAGGTTGTTTTATCCCAAATTAAAACCTGATGCACAACCATTAGAGATTTTTTTATTTTTCTGACCAAAACAAACAAATGAAACATTCAAAGACTTTCAAAAATAGTTAAATTAATTTAACTGATGAATTTATAAGCTAATTTATCACTGAGAACAAAAACAAAAATGTATGACTTACATCTGTTGGAAATTGTAACTCTTCTTTAGTGTATTCATGAACTACCTGGATTAAATCCTTTGGAAAATATCCAAAAATACGCCCAACCTACATGAAAGAATTGGCAAAAGGGACAAATATTAGTAAAATTTCTGCATGAGAAATTGTTAATGAGGGGAAACAGAAATAAGTAAGTATATGTAATTGAGCTTGATAATTGCTATTATTAATTATTCTGAGATCATTATTCCAATAAAGATTATTGTTTTGTTAAATGCCGTCAAGTCAGTTCCAACCCATAGCAACCACGTGTAGGGTTTCTGAGGAGCTACTGGTGAGCACGAACCACTGACCTTATGATTCAAACCGACTTTGCAATTCAGCACATTAACCCACAGCATCAGGACTCTGAATAAAGATTAAGTACATAATATTGTGAAACCAAGGTTTCTAAAACTATGAAAGTTTATTATTATCAATATTAAGCTTAATTCTAAACACAGGGCACAGGCTTTTGAAGTAGATAAAAAAGCTGCATATAAGATGATTATTGTATGATTTGTACTTAAAACTATGTAAACCAAAGCTGCTTTAACCTCTAATAAGAATTTACTTGTATATTTCACTGCATTACTCATAAACCAGTACTTACAAGTAATAAGAATATAAAGTTTCTAAAATGTATGACCACTACAACAAAACACAAGACAGATATTTCTTGATATTAGAAGATGTACTAGCTTTTTCAAAAGCTACACTTAGAGGTATTCTGACAGAAAATAAAATTGCAATGTAATTCTATTAATCTACAGACCAGACTTCAGTTGCATGCAAATGAAAACATCTATAGGAAATAACCCCATTCATCTTCAGCACTAACAATTAAGGTATAAAAAGCATGTCCTCTTAGCAAACATATACTGTATTTTACTAGCTACTGTCTGAATGGGAAGGTACATCTCTTCCTAATCATTACCTAAGAAGGAAATCAAATGCACAAAAGAAGAAAGGCCGTCTTATCACTAATTGTAAAATATCCCCATTCATGAATGCTCGTATTCTATCTGAAACCAGTATTTGTAGTTGAGTACTGCCAAGAAGATTAGATAAGACAGGGCAATTAAAAGGTGCTATATTGACAGGTGAAGTCTGAAATTCAAAGAAACCAAAAAACACTTAGACACAGAAGCAAGCATCATTTTGAAAACCCAGAGTTGGAGAGGTAAAACAAAGTAAAATATACTTTTCCCTTCTGAAGGAAATTTTGTCTAAATGTTATTAAAGAGAATCTGGAGAAGAGAAGGAAATCAGAAATATATGTTTAATCTTTTTCCATTGAGACCATAAACTAAAGCCGCTGCCATCAACTCGATTCCAACACACAGACCAGTATCTACATAAGGTCTGTAAATCTTTAAGGGAGCAGACAGTCTCAACTTTCTCTTATGGAACAGCTGGTAGGTTTGAACCAACAACCGTATGGTTAACAGTCCAGTGCCTAACCCACAGCACCAACAAGGGCCCCTTTGAGACCACTGTTGTTATTACTTCATCCAGAGCTCCCACCCAGAGCCATGTCCTCTGTCTCACCTGCCTGGATCCTACCTGTGGCCCAGCAGTTTCCGAGCAGTTCAAACCGACTTTGTGGTCTAGTACACACACCCACAGTGCCATACCAGGACTCCATAGTTGATTTAATATTCCATATTTATAAACTGCGTGTTGTTAAGAGCAGTTGAGTCAGTTCTGACTCACAGAAACCTGTATAGGATTTCCAAGGACTGGTTTGTCGGTTTGAACTGCCAACCTTGTCGATAGCAGTCCAGTGCTGATCCAACAGCACCACACCAGGACTCCCAGTGTCACATTTTTTTATGGTCTCACAAACACTATTGATGATGGACCCTCATGACTAAAAGTTACATTTAAGTCCAGCTATCCATAGGTATGAGGTTCTAGCCCACCAGCCTCTCTGCAGAGAAATATGAGGCTTTCTGCTCCTGAGAAGATTTAAAGCCTCGGAAAGCCTATTACAGAGTCACTATGAGTCGAAACCAACTCGACAGCACTTAACAACAACATCCATCCAATGCTTAATTTTGTTCCTGTGTATCATCCTTGCCAAGGAATTATTGATCTGATGTGAAAAAATTAGAATATGGCTTCAAAGAACAAATTCTGTGTTTTAGAATTTGCTATTAAGATTAATGTAAATAGGTATCCTTGCCTATGAGACAAGGTGCCTTCCATTACAGAGCTTTTGACTTTATAGACAGCACAGTGGTTACGATTTGGGCTGCTACCTCAAGGTCGGTAGTTCGAAGCTACCAGTGGTTCCGTGGGAGAAAGATGAGGTTTTCTGGTCCCATAAAGATTTACAGCCTCAGAAACCCTGTGCAGGGTCACTATGAGTTGGAAATGATTCCGTGGTACTTAACAACAACAACAAAGGTCATTGGGAGTCCTGGTGTGGCACCATAGGATAAGCTCTCCGCCACAAAGTCAGCTTGAACTTGCAAGGTTGGCAGTTCAAGCTCACCAGCCGCTCCTCGGAAACCCTATACAGGGTCGCTATGTGTCGGAATTGACTTGATGGCACTTAACAACAACAACAATAGTCACTGGGGAGTCCTGGTGTGGCATTGTAGGATAAGCATTGGACTGCAAGGTATGTTTAATTTAACCACAAGGTCAGTGGTTCAAACTCACTAGTTGCTGCTTAAAAACCCTATACAGGGTCGCTGAGTTGAAACTGACTTAACAGCACTTAACAACAACAACAAAGTTCTCTGGATGGAGCAAAAGTTTTGCACTTGACCTCTAATTGAATGGCTGTCCCAGAGGTACCACTGAAGAAAGACCTGTCATTCTGCTTCCATAAAGTTTTGTTGTTGGTGTTGTTAAGTGCCCTCAAGTGGATTCCAACTCATACCAACGCTGTATAGGGTTTCCAAGGAGCAGCTGGTGGGTTTGAACCGTAGACCTTGTGGTTCAAACTGACCTTACAGTCCAGTGCTTATCCTACAGCACCACACAATTCTATGGAACAGTTTAACTGTGTAACACTTAGAATTGCCATGAGATGGAATCAATTTGGTAGCAGTGGGTTTAAGACATATCAACAAACTAACTGCAACATGAGGCCATAAAAATGAATGCCACACAGCAATGTAAACAAAGTGCCACCTAAACCATCATCAGCGCTTTTTCAAGAAGGCAGGATAAAAGTTAGAACTCAGTCAGACAGGATTTCTAGAAGTTAAATATGGTCAAGAATAAAAAGTGTGGGGCAGAAAAATGCATGTTGAGTTCATTTGCCCAAATATCCAAAGATGAGTAAGGGAAAAACAACTTAACCATTATATGAAAAAATCATGCCCCAGTGTATGGAAAATACTTTCCAAGATACAGATTCAGAAATCTTGTTTGGTAGACTTAAATGTTAATAAATCTTGCTGGATACTCTTAAAAGAAACAAAATAAATTCTTCTCTGCATCGTATTAGAAGCCTTGGTGGCACAGTGGATTACACATTGGGCTGCTAACCACAAGGTCAGCAGTTCAAATCCAACAGACGTTCCAAAGGAGAAAGTAGAGGTTTTCTGTTTCTATGAAGATTCTCAGCCTTGGAGACCCTGAATAAGGTCATTATGAGTTAGCATTGATTTGATGGTAGTGGCTTTGTTTTTCTGGTTTTTGTTTTGTATGGTGTGATTCACCTGGGATTCTGCCTGAAGACTAAGGCTGTAATACCTGACCACATGACTTTTTGAGATTTCTCCCTGGGAATCTAGAGCACCAACAAAATAAATCTATTTTTCTGTATGGGGGTATCTCAAACCTTATTTTCTGCTGAGTTTCTGTTTGTTATGACCTTGAGATTAAACACTTACACAGTTGAGACTGGGTCATTTGTCTATGTTTGGACAGTCCAAAGGACATCACAGACCACTACTACTTTAAGTAATCTGCTGCCAAAGAGCTCTTTACAGTGCTAAAGAACACAAATGTCATGTTGAGGACTGGAGTATACCTGACTTAAAGGTATTTTCAATCACTTTATATGCCTGTGAAAACTGGACAAAGAATTAAGAAAGACCTGAGAAGAATTGATGTATGTGAATTATTGTGTTGACCAAGAAGATGGAAATTAACATGGACTGCCAGAACAAAGAAACAAATCTGTCTAGGAAGAAGTACATGCAGAATGCCTGTCCCTTAGAAGAGAACATGGTAAAACTTTTAGTTTCACACACTGTGGACATGTTTTCAAGAGGACCCTGTTCCTGGGAAAGGGCAGCCTGGTAAAATTTATGGTAAGCAGAAAAAAACAGAGGAAGCCCTCAATGAGACGGACTGACACAGTGGCTATAACAGTGGACTCACACAAAGCAACAATTATGCGGCTGGTGCAAGGCCAGACAGTATCTCATTCTGTTGCACATAGGGTCACTAGGAGTTGGAACCAACTCAACAGCTCCTCACAATTTCAGTAAATATACAGTCCACACACCATACTTCTTAAAAAGAAGATAATATCGCATAAGGCTCTCAACTAGGCCACTCTGTGTGAATCTCCTTGAATATCAGGGCATCCAGGAATCAAGCTGGAAGTAGTATCCCTGGAGAGCCTCCAGAAGTATCTGAGAAGCGGAAAAGGAATGACCCAAAAGTTGCTAAAAGTCAACAAACAGCAAAGCACACAACAAACATGGATTTTGCTTTTTGAACAAACTAGTAATAGCACAAATGATTAGGTAACACTATTCCCAGGGATGTCCATTTTCCACAAATACTAATAATGTAATTATAGAAAATAAAATGTGCATAAAATGAACTCTAAACTTGTGTGGCTGATAAACTATCCTGCATGTAGTTTACAGGGAAAACCTAATGCCCAAGAATCCAATCAAAATAAAGAGTCCCTTCCTTTTTGAAACACGACAGTTAAGGATGTTCAGGTTGTTAGCATTTTAACCTTTAACATGTATGGAACACCATGACTGGTAAGCACCATGTTGCTGAGAAGCAATAGGCAGAATCAGTTCAACTCTAGGAAAGAAACCTGAGCTGAGCCCCAACTCTCTGTCAGAGACCCAGAGCTATCTTCTGTTTTCACTCAAGCAGAGAAAACAGGTTGTTGTTGTTGTCAGGTGCCATCGAGTCAGAACTGTAGCAACCCCATGCACAGCAGAATGAAACAATGTCCGATCCTGGGCCAACCTCACTACCGCTGCCACACTTGAATCCATCAATGATGCCACCTGGCTGATCCATCTCGTTGGGAGTCTTCCTCTTTTTCTCTGACCCTCCACCTTACCCAGCATGACATCCTTCTCCAGCAACTGTTCCCTCCTGACAACATGTCAAAGTATGAAAGAAGAAGTTTAGCCATCTTGGCCTCCAAGGAGCACTCTGGCTGCACTTCTTCCAAAACAGATCTATTGGTTCTTTTGGCAGTCCATGGCAACAGGTTAATCCCCTCAAAAGTCCCAAGAAAACACCGTTATATAAATCTACAGTGCTAACAAGGGAATAAAAAGAAAGAAAATAAGGTACATCACATTTTTACTTACACTTCCAGCCCAAACTTCAGGTGATCTCCCTGCCAGTTTATAGTAGACATATACAGGATCTCCTTTTTTTAAATTCACAAAACGACAGTCTGGGCCTGTGAAATCTTCGAGGGCTTCACCACGGTACATTAGCACTGTATGTAGAGAAAGACAAAATTCACCAAGTATCACGATTCAACTTTTGTAGTCCACAATAATTGGTCAAGAAATAGAAGAATCCACTATAAACAATCAAGTTTCTCCAGTATTCTCCAAAATCACTTTCAATTCATATTATTCATAGTCTCAAAATATCAAATACCCTTAGAGCTTTACTGTTAGAGGAGTTCCAGTGTGGTTCGGACAATTAACGTTCTTGGCTGCTAACAAAAGAGATGGAGGTTCAGGTATTCCCAGAATCACCCAGAGGTGCCTTGGAAGAAAAGTCTAGCAATCTACTTTTTTAAAAAATAAGCCATTAAAAACCTTATGGCCTATAGACCTCCTCTGACACCCATGGGGTCATCATGAACAGCAGTCCTTTTGATGGCAACTGATAACTGGTTACTGTTCTATATCTATAGTTAAAG
This sequence comes from Chrysochloris asiatica, assembly GCF_000296735.1. Lineage (NCBI taxonomy): Eukaryota > Metazoa > Chordata > Mammalia > Afrosoricida > Chrysochloridae > Chrysochloris > Chrysochloris asiatica. The sequence goes on along the minus strand of NW_006409518.1, from coordinate 35,335 downwards.
GAAAGAAAAAACAAAACCTTTTCCCATTTTCCCCTGTGGATGACACTGAGAAAGAGAAAATAGTGGGTCCTCCACCACACATGGCTGATCTCAGGGGAAGCTCTTGGTTCCCTGTCTAACCCTCTAACCCTCAATCTTTGCTGTTTCTTAATTGTAAAAAGCATCATTTTGCAAATGGGTAAGCCTGAGCACAGCCACTAGCTACATGTAGAAGCAATGGAGCAACTAGGAAGAACACAAGGGAACTCCCAAGGGGTCAATTAACTTGAACTAACCACTAAAAGGCACTGCCTATAAGTTGCGGTAACTGCTACCAAGCAGCAGTAAACACTGTCAATTTCATCTGCAGCTGAATTGTTCCCTCCGTATAATATCTAAACAAATTATTGGGAAAGTACACTGTACCATACTATAGACCCAATTACATAAACGAGGCAGTATCTTCTGAGAGCAAATAATGTTGACTGTTTCAAAACAAAGGGGGAAAAATGACCCTTATTTATATTTTCTACAAACAAAATAAAAAATGGGTATCAGTGATAACAGGGACGATAAGAATACATCCATTATCTTTAAACATGAAATGTAGGCCTTATATCACACTTGATCTAAACACTGGTAGAAGCAGTATTTTCCCTTTGACCAACACATAGTTTATGATGTTGACTCATATAAACAATAAGTGCATTTACATAGCAGAAAAAAAAGGATGCAATGGAAATATTTTTTTTTCCTAGAAGTCAATTAGCAATAAAATACATAAAAATATATCTTTAAGTCTTTCATGACCAAATAACATTCTACTTTGAATTTTTGGTTGAAAAGTACTAGACTGCTAATCACTGGGTTAGCAGTTCAAACCCACCAACCACTCCAAGGGAGAAGGATGAGGCTTTTTGCTCCTGTAAAAATTTGCAGTCTCGGAAATCCGATGCAGGATTCCTATATGGAATTGACTCAATGGTGGTATATTTTGGGTTTACCATGTTTGCAGTTAATGGAAGGTATGCTGAAATCAAGAGGGAAACATATTTGGAGCTATTATGGGATTTGACCATGGAGCTCTGGTAGCATAGTGGTTACGAATCATGCTGCAAACCTCAAGGTCAGCAGTTCAAAACTACCAGCTGTTCCACAAGAGAAAGATGAGGCTTTCTGCTCCTATAAAGATTTACAGCCTCAGAAACCCTGATCAGGGTCACTATGGGTCAGAACCGACTCGATGGCGATGGCACTTAACAAAAACAACAGTATGGACTTTGACCAGGCAGTGTTTTGTTCTGTTGTGCATAAGGTTGCTAGGAATTGAAACCAACTCAATGGCACCTAACACCAACATAGACTTTGACACAATTATGTGGGACACGTATGTCCCACAGAGACTCTGGTGGTAAGTGGTCGGATGAGATCCATTTTTCCAGTTCACCCATTTAAACAGGTCCCCACCAGGTGGTAACATACACTACAACTGGCACAGCAGTTTCCCGAGAAACCTGAGAGGCTGAGAATGGTGATGGGTGATATACTCATATGTCCCACAGGCCACAAAAGGGTTAAATATGTATTCAAAAACCAAAAACAGAGATCCAGAGAGGGTTGTTTGCTTTCTGAAACCAAAATCTGATTATTTTAATATATGTCAACATCCTGATTCAGGCTGAAGGTGATGGACACTTAGCGATGGGCGTTCTATCAGAATTGCAAATGACAGCATTACTCTTAAAACCCTCAGAATTGTTGTTAGGTGCCATCCAGTCAGTTCTAGCTCATAGCAAACCTATGCACAAAAGAAGAAAACACTGCCCGTTCCTGCCCCATCCTCAAAAACTTTGTTACCCTAGAGCCCACTGCTGCTGCCACTGTGCCAATCCATCTCATTGGGGGGTCTCCCTCTTTTTTGGTGACCCTTGACTTTGCCAAGCATGATGTCCTTCTCCAGTGACTAGTCCCTCCTGATAATATGTTCATTGTATGAGAGACGAAGTCTAGCTATCCTAACTTCTAAGGAGCATTCTGGCTGTACCGAGAATGTTGTTGTTAAGTAAGTTCCTTCAGACTCATAATGACCCTGTATAGGCTTTTCAAGGAGCAGCTGGTGACTCTGAACTGCCGAGCTGGTGGATAGTAGTCCAGTGCTTATCCTATAGCAACAACACAGCAAAAACCCAGGCTCTGTTCATTTATATCTCTATGTACATATTCCATTTTTCAAGTAATGTTACAACTATGGGCCCTTCCAACACTATGTTTTAATACTGATGATGCATCAGTGATGTTAAGTTATATTAAGGAGCTCAGGTAGAAGAGCACTTGAAAGCAAAAAACAGCAACCCTTCTTACTAATAACCTGGTGTTGCTCTGAGAAAACTGAAGGAAGTAGTAGTTGTGGAAATTGGGCTGCTTTTGGTGTGTTTATTTATGTCAGCTCTAGGGTAATCTCTTGGGAGAAAGATAAGGCTTTCTGCTCCCGTAAAGATTTACAGCCTCAGAAACTGTGTACAGGGTCACTATGAGTCAGAACCGACTCCACAGCACTTAACAACAACAACAACAACAGGGTAATCTCTGGAGTCCTGGTGTGGCGCTGTAGGTTAATGTGCAAGATCTGTTTGAACCACAAGGTCATCAGTTCAAGTTCACCAGCTGTTACACAGGAACCCTCTATGGGGTCTATATGAGTGGCAAGAAACTCCACGGTACCTAACAACAATAAGGGTCACCTCTAGGACTCCTGATGTGGCTCTGTAGGATAAGTACCAGACTACTAACCTCAAGGCCGGAGGTTCAAACTCACCAGTTACTCCTCAGAAACCCTTATACACGGTCACCATGAGTTGGAACACTCTCAACAGCACTTAACAACAAATTAGAAATCACCTCCTTCTTCCTTTAATGTTGGTGTAGTAACAGGGACTCCTTCAGCTTATGAAACTTGTCTTTGAATAACATCAATTTGAATATGAGTAGTAAACTATTGCTTACAATTTATGAACTACCATTTCTACAACGGTTGTCTGTAAATTCTAAATTCAGCAAACACATGTGAAGTGATTCCAACAGCATCAGTGACTAAGGCTAAAACTGGTTTGTCTTGTAAGATCCTTGGGATATTTTTTATTATTACATTAATAACCCTCTTCATCTGAGTCTGTAGATCTCCGTCGTCCATACCGCCCCCAATTAGGGACTGGGAAACAATTCCGCTTCCTGCGCACAGAAGAAGTGGCTACCGGTCCCATGTGGCAGAAGCCCAGCCTCTGCCTCTTTCAAAAGTGAGACTTTTGGCTTTTCTGCTGCCCTGACAGTTTGCAAGGAGACTTCAAGGCACAGAAATGACAGGATAAGACAGAGAGCAGAGACCTTGGAGTACAGAGCGTGCACAGACTCCGGATTCATCCCAAACCTAAACTCCAATCGGCAGTAGGCGTCCCAAATACCAGTTACCAGAAGGGCAGAGGGACAAGCTCCATATCCCAGGAAAGCGCAAGGGTGCAGGGACAGCACCAGGTCACCTTTTCCGAGTCTCATCCTCAACCTGCCAATAGACACCAAGGGAGAACAGCTCTTGACTGCAGCGTGGGGAACCGAGGGTGAGCGGCGCATAGCCCCATTCCCCTCCGATTCGTGTCCCACTGGGTTGAGGGAGACTGCGGGCCACCAAGAACCCCGCCTAAGTCAGCAAAGCAAAGATCAAACGCTGGCAACAAGTGGGAAGTGCAGCCCCCCAGAGTGAGGACCCTCTGGCCCTGGCGACTGTAGAGGCAGAGGGGAGAAACGCAGGGAACCGTGGAACCGTGGTGAGACCCAAGGCTCGTCCACCTCTGCGCCACAACCCCCGCTCCAAAGGCACGGCGGAGACCCCCGGGCCGCGCCCCACCCGCCTGTTCGTCCTGCCTGCCGGCAGGCCCACACACTTACTGCTGCATTCCTCATCTGCGCACAGCTTGTGCTCCGAGAAGCGCCGGCCCAAGCCTGGGTCCTGCTGACCCAGCACTCGCCAGGGCGGCCCGAACTGGAGCAGCCAGAAGAGCAGCCAGAGCGCCGCAGCCATGTTGTGGTCAGCTCCGAGGAGCCAGTAATGCGGAGGAGGCCCCCGGGCGCGGGAGGCGGTGCCGGGGGCGGAGCGCAGGAGTCCGGGGAGGGTAGGCGGACCGGCTCCCTGGAAAGGGCTCTAACTGACACGTCAGCAGGGTCTCTGGAAGAGAGTAAGGGTAGAGGGGTAGGAGTGCCTCAAGGAGGAGGACTGTGAGCTCCCTCCTTTCTCCCGAGACCTTCTCTACTGGTCGCTACCTGGGCAACCAGGAAAACGGCTAAAGTAATAGAACCTACTATTGTGAGGTAATGGAGCTCTGGTAGCGTAGTGGTTACAGGCCGCCAACCTCTGTGAGGTAATGGAGCTCTGGTAGCGTAGTGGTTACGAATCGGGCCACCAACCTTAATGTCAGTGGTTCGAAACTACCAGCTGCTCCACGGGAGAAAGATGAGGCATTTCTATGCCCATAAAGATTTACACCCTTGGAAACCCTGTACAGGGTCGCTATGTATGGGTCGGAACCGACTTGACAGCACTTAACAACAACAACAGTCTATGATTGGGGAGTGCTGGTGTGACACTGTAGGAAAAGCACTGGGCTGCTAATCCTAAAGTCAGAGGTTCAAAATCACCAGTTGCTCTTCAGAAACCCTATACAGGGTCACTGTGGTTGGAACTGACCCGATGGCACTTTGCAACAACATTGTGTGAGGGGAGTGCCTGGGGGATGCAAATGGTAATTCACTTGACTGCTAACTGAATAGTTGCAGGTTTGTACCCACCCAGAGGTACCTCAAAAGAAAAGTGATGATTTATTTCTGAAAATTTAGCCATTGAAAACCATGTGGAACACAGTTCTACTTAGACACACATGAGTAGACTCCATGGCAACTGATTTTGTTGTGAGAGAGGAACTGTTTTGATAGATATATAAATATTAGAACAGTCCCTGGACATAAAGAAATCACTCAGTAACAGTTACTGTTAGATGTTCTCTAGTTGGACACCTGACCT
>NW_006409518.1:0-551 GCF_000296735.1 Chrysochloris asiatica | reverse complement strand
TGCAGCCAGAGTGCTCCTTGGAGGCCAGGATGGCCAGATTTCGTCTCTCCTACTTCAGACATACTGTCAGGAAGGACCAATCACTGTAGAGGTATATCATGTTTGGTAACGTGGAGGGTCAGAGAAAAAGAGGAAGACCTGAGGGTTGGAAATATGGCAGCATCAATGGACTCAAGTGTGGCAGCAGTTGTGAGGTTGGCCCAGGACTGGGCAGTGTTTCATTCTATAGTGCATAGGGTCACTATGAGTCGGTACCCACTTGATGGCACCTAAGTACAGCAACATTGCATTGGACAAATCTACTACACAAGATCTCTTTAAAGTGTTGAAGAGCAAACATGTCAGTTTGAGGACTAATGTATTGAGGGAAGAATTCCAAACTTTACTAAATGCATTAGTGTTAAAAAATGATAATAATGGCTCCAGAAATTGAGGAAAACCAACTGAGATGCTTCTACAGATGGATGCAATGCTGGAAACACTTATCTATGCCAAGAAATTTGGAAGACAGCTAACTGGCCAACCAAGTGAAAAAGATCTACATTTGTGCC
>NW_006409517.1:52093-52640 GCF_000296735.1 Chrysochloris asiatica | reverse complement strand
CAGATATGTATCCATTTCTTCTAAGTTTTCAAATTTGTTGGAGTACAACTCTTCATAGTATTCTGTTATTATCCTTTTGATTTACTTTGATTCCGTTGTGACATCACCCATGTCATTTCAAATGTGTGTTATTTGTGTCCTCTCTCTCTTTTCTTTTCTTAGGTTTGCCAGTGGTCTGTCGATTTTATTAATTCTTTCAAAGGACCAGCGTCTTGTCTTGTTGATTGTTTCTATAGTTTTTCTGTTTTCTATCTCATTTATTTCTGCCCTGAAGTTTACTATTTCCTTTCTTTTGGTGACTGTGGTTCCCTCTGTTGGTCTGTTTCTAATTGTCATAGATGTCGTCTTAATGTGTTGATTTTCATTCTTTCCTCTTTTTGGATATGTGTGTTTATTGCTATAAATTGTAATATCAGCACCCCTTTCATCTTGTCCCAGATATTTTGGTGTAATGTGTTTTCGTTCTCATTGATTTCGAGGAATTTTGCAAATTCACGTTTGATTTCTTCTGCTACCCAGTCGCTTTTTAGCAGGGTGTTGTTCAGTT
>NW_006409517.1:48105-49948 GCF_000296735.1 Chrysochloris asiatica | reverse complement strand
CTGATATGGTCATCTGTTTTTGCTTCTTGGGCATGTTTACTGTTTATCTGTGGGCCTAGCCCTTAAGTGATTTTGTATTTTCGTACTTTTTTATGCTTAATGATTGTTTCCAGTGAGAGGTGATCAGGGTGTGGTCTTCTCTTTTCCCCCTTCTTATTGCTTAACTCAGGGTGACATTCACAGGCATTGTCTGTTTCCTTGGTATATGTCTGCTGGTAATGGTTCTTGCTTGTGTTTGGTATTTTATAAGGTGTGATTACTGCTTGACTTTTTAGCTGTGGTTACTGACTTTTCTTGTGTGTGTAATAGGGAGACAAAGTGTCTTCCAAAAACAAAAAGGAGGCTATGCAACCACCAAACAACTGAGGTTGGGTTAAAATCAAAAGTCAAATGAGGATCAGAAGCACAATCAAAAATGAGAGCAAGGGGGAAGCAACTTTTTTATGTAAAATATAAAGGATAGAAGAGAAAAAAAATATATATAGAGAGAGAATAAAATTTAAAACGGTGCTAATAATAAAGGTAAAGTAAGATAAAATGGGGAAAAAATAATAATAAGGTAGAAAATTCTGACTCATAATATGCGTATGTTTTTAGAATCCTCTCTTTCAGTCACTTCTGCCCTCCTCTCCTTGCTGTTAGGTGCTGTCTAGTCAGTTCTGACCTATAGTGCCCCTGTATAGAGTCTCCAAGGAGTGGCTGGCAGGCACAAACCGCTGGGCCTACAGCTCAAAAATCCCTGTAGTGCATTACCTCCGCCCACAGCACTGTGCCAGACTCCCTTCAAACCAGTGAAAACGAGAAGGCAGACTTCATATGACGGGTATCTCTGTCCCCAGCACAGGGCCTCTGAAGAGTGGCCCGTGAGCTTGAGCCTCCGATCCAGCAGACCAAAAGGCCCTTGAGTGGCACTCCAGCCCACCTTGCTACAATGGGATGGCTCTCAAATCTGTGAGTGTTAGCCAACCGAGTAGTATACACAGCCCAGCCTGTCACCTGTATATATTTTCCTATGAGTGGTTGGTGAGTGTGAGCCACTGACTCTGTCCCACTGGGCTTGTCGCTTAAAGGAATCTGCGTTACAGCACCCCACTTCATTGGACTAGCTGGGCTCTCTTTCAAAACCATGAAAAAAGGCAGACCCACTCCTTGTCTCAGCCTAGCCCAGGAGCATGTGTTTCTGACAGGAGAGCGCTGGGGGTGGAAGAGAGTTCCGGACGCTGGTCTAATCCCTTATTTCTTCTCACCCAGACGTATGTGGGCAAACTGTGAGCGCTCCCCTTCCCAAAACCAAAGAAGAAAGTAAAAGAAACTAGAAAATACACTAGTTCGGAACGACCCAAGGTCGGCAAGGCACCCTAGAATTCCTGCAGCGTGTCTCCACGACTTGGCGACTCTGCGGCCCCTATTCAGTCCAGCTGCTCTTTCTCTCCCAGGCTGTGGGCCCAGACTACCTAATCTGTCCAACGGGCCCTAGGGTACAGGCCCTTCTTCCTCTGCTCCAAGTTCCACTGGCTACAAGTCTCCCAGCTTCTAGAACCCTCTTATTTCTGTGGATCTGAATCCGGGAGCTCTGTCTTGGCACCTTTCTGCTTTGGATTCTGAGCCTCTTTTGCCAGCGACCTTTGCCCTAGCTTCCAGTGATTCCTGCCCTCTGTGCTTGTTCAGTTAATCTAAAATGTTATTACTCTGGTTTGGGATCCCTCTAGGTTTTGCCACTTATTGAGATACTGTGTGGTGGGTTCTGACCCACAACTAGTTAGTATATGGATTCCTGTAGGAGTTGTAGCCCATAGTTTATGCAAATCTTCAGTTTGTGGTCTGGCAGATTAAGCCACAGCAG
>NW_006409517.1:43851-46258 GCF_000296735.1 Chrysochloris asiatica | reverse complement strand
ATTAGCCTGCAGCACCACACCAGGATGCCACAATAGGCCTTAAATGCTTTACTTATTTCTTTTAGCATTATGCCCCTGGCTCAACCATCTGACATATAATATATTTCACATACTCATCACTGTTCTTTATGGTTGCCTAGCTCTGGTGTGGTGCTGTAGTATAAGCACTGAATTAAAAGGTCAATTTGAACATTCAGGTTGGTAGTTTCAACTCCCCAGTTGTTTCTTTAAAACTGTATATGACTCATGTCTGAATTAATGGCACTTTGCAACAACACATGTATCGATTTTTGTCTTCTCCTTGTGCATATGTTGTAATGTTTATCATCCTTTTTCTTTTTAACAAAATATTAGCTCCCATAGTTTGTCCTGGAATTGTATGGTTTTACGTTTAACATTTAGATCTTTGATCCATTTTGAGTTTGTTTTTGTTTTCCGTGTAATGTATGGGTACTGCTTCATTTTTCTTTAAGTGGATAATCCAGTTTCACAAACTTCATTTATTAGATACTATTTCTGCCCCATTACATGGACTTTGACCCCTTGTTGAAAAATCAGTTGTTCATGAACGGTGGGTTCAGTTCTGAGTTCTCAGTTCTGATCCACTGGTCTAGTTGTCTCCTGTTAAACCAGTAGCAGGTTGTATTGATTAGAGTGGTTGTATTATGTGCAGGAAGAGGTGTGTCTCAGTCCTACAAGAGACGGCTCTTGCCTTCTGCTGATTATGAATAGTCAGGTTAGGAGGGTTTCCATGCAAGCAAAAGGTTTATTACAGGAAAGACGCTTGAAAGCTGAGACATGGAGGGCTTCAGACAAAGTTTAACTCCTTTCTTCCCAACAAAGTCTCTGCCCCCACTTAATAAATATTTTAGTAAGGGAAAAGGGATTCATAAACACAGATGGGGATTCCTGAGAAATTGCCCAGATAAGAGGAGTCTTGGTGTGGTGCTGCAAGAAAATGCACTAGACTGCAAAGTCCATTTGAACCCTAAGATCAGTGGTTCAAGCTCACTAGCTGCTCCTTGGAAACCCTATACACCGTCTCTATGCGTCGGAACTGACTCTAAGTAGCTTAACAACAATAACATGCTAACTGGGTGCATGCACAGCATTTATTCAAGATGGATTCTTCCACACAGGCCTCTGATAGGAGCAGACAGAACTTATTGAGATACTGTATGCTCCAGCACTCTGGTTCTAGGTCCTCCAGGGGCTGGCATTCTCTGCCCCCACACAAAGGTCATCCTTTAAGGTGAGTAATCCTGTTACACTATTTGTTGTTGTTGTAAGGTGCCATTGAGTCAGCACCAACCCATAGCGACCTTATCTACAGCAGAACAAAACACTGCCTGATCCTGGGCTAACTTCACCACTGTTGCCACGCTTGTGTCCATCGATGCTGCCACTTGACCAATCCACTTCCTTGAGGGTCTTCCACTTTTTTTCTCTGACCCTCCACCCTAGCAAACATGATATCCTTCTCCAGCAACTTCAACATTTTAAAATGGTCTTGTGCAATAGATTTGCCTAATGTAGTACTTCATTTGATTTCTTGACTGCTGCTTCCTTGAGTGTTGACAGTTTATCCAAGAAAAATGAAGTCCTTGACAACTTCAATCTTTTCTTCAATGATAAAAATGTTGTTTATTGGTCCAGTGTTGAGGATTTTTGTGGGTTTTTTTTTTTTTTTTCCATTGATATGTAATCTATACCAAAGGCTGTGCTCTTTGATGTTCTTCAGTAAATGTTTTAAGTTCTCTTCACTTTTAGCAAGCAAGGTTGTATCATCTGCATATCACACGTTGTTAATGAGCCTTCCTGCAATCCTGATACCACATTTTTTTTCATATAATCCAGCTTCTTGTATTATTTGCACAGCATACAAGTTGAATAAGTATGGTGAAAGAATACAACCTTATCACATAACTATTTAAATTTTAAAACATTCAGTGTTCCCATGTCCTGTTCAAAGAACTGCTTCTTGGTCCATGTACACATTCCTCATGAGCACTATTCAGTGTTCCAGAATACTCAACCTTGCATTGTTGTCCATATCTTGTCATGATGAACACAATCGAAGGCCTTTGCATAGTCAATAAAGCATAGGCAAACATCTTTCTGTTACACTATTCAAGGAGTGAAATACAGAGATCTTATGGGGATGGGGTGTTGAAGAGCAAAGAGGACTAAGGAGCTCCTGACCCAAGCCATGGTATTTTCAATAACCTCAGATGCATGCTAAATCTGAACAGTGAATAAGGAAGACCGTAGAAGCATTGATGCTTTTGAGTTATGGTGTTGGAGGAGGATATTGAAAGCACCTTGGGCTGCTCAAAGAACCAACAGATCTGTTTTGGAAGAAGTGCAGCCAGCGTGCCCTTTGGAGGCCAGTATGTCCAAACTTTGT
>NW_006409517.1:42479-43170 GCF_000296735.1 Chrysochloris asiatica | reverse complement strand
GCTTTTTAGAAATCAATAACCTACTGTTTGCACATTGTTACCTAAAGGCTGTACAGATGACTCAGGAAATGAAAAGTTTAAAAGACCAGAGCGTGCGTTAGATTATATAACCAGCACACCCTAGCTCACCTTCCTACTTCTTCCTCTGCTTACTGAGGAGCTGAGCATGTGATGGAGAAATCAAATGACTTTGGAATCAGAAGGTGGGCATGCCAAGGCATGTCAGTGGCAGAATGTTCCATAAGTTTCATTGGGAAACCTGTCTGTTTGACTCTCTGGTGCAATTAAGAGGATTTCTCAGCTGCAGACATGACTTCCACCCAAGAACACAGAGATTCAGGTAGAGACTGTTGGCTTTGATTTCCACCTGTGTAGGAGATTGTTGAGAAAAACAATAACAATGTCAAAGTTATCTAGTGTTGAGTTAACAGATATCCCTCCGGTTGTTGTTGTTGTTGTTAGGTGCCATTGAGTCGACACCAACTCATAGTGACCTTATAAACAGCAGAACGAAACAATATCGGATTCTGGGCCAACCTCACTACTGTTACCACACGTGAGTCCATCGATGCTGCCACCTGGCCAATCCATCTCGATGAGATTGTTGAGCAAAAGAATAACAATGCCTCAATTAACTAGTGTTGCTATAACAGAAATCCCACAGGTGGGTGGTTTTAAAGAACAAAAAAAA
>NW_006409517.1:8375-8907 GCF_000296735.1 Chrysochloris asiatica | reverse complement strand
GCAGGTCACTTTGATGTTGTGTACAGTACTGTTTGTGTTCCTACACATTACAATAATCTATCAGCTCCCACTTTTTTAGACCCTTCTTTATTGGTCTGTACATCATTCAGTTTAGTAGGAAATGGGAAGTCCCGCCTTCCTGTCCTCCATTCTAGTCAGGTCTCAGACAGGAACACCAGTCTTCTTAACCAGGCGGAGACCCCAGTGCATGTGAGTGATATGCTTATGTCTCCTTTAGTTAAGGACATGACTGTCCTGGGACACTGAGGACATCAGACCTGAAGATCCTCTTAAAGAGTGAGTCAAGTCTGGGAGGACAAGAAGGGTTGCCTGTGTTTTTAGAAATGTAGGATCTGTGAGGAATTGTTCCTTCTGAGCCTGGAATGACCCCAGGTGCTCACACCTAGATCTCCCAAAAGGGAATGAGCTCATGAAGTCCCCACTTCCTAGGACAAGAGCAATATGGAGCTACTTCAAGAGACCCCTTCCTTTCACCCTTGCCCCATTCGTCATTTCCTTGAATAAGGAAAGA
>NW_006409517.1:5397-7852 GCF_000296735.1 Chrysochloris asiatica | reverse complement strand
ACTGTCTTAATGTTAAAATGTCTATTTAAATCGTAAGAAAGGAGAAATGCATGTTTATGGATGGCTTTTTAAATATAAATGCATGGTTTATGACTAAAAACAAATTTGTTTCTGTGACAAGAGTTTGTTTATTGAGCCAGTAGCGTGATTTGAAGAAAACTGGACCATGTGATAGAAGTCTTCATATACAAGTAGGAACTACTCCCCTGAGAGTCTTCATTATCTGAATTGTTCTAAGATTATTTGTAAAAAAGGAACATCATTGATTAAAGGACTAGGGTCAGAAGAGACCTGTGATGTAATTCCCTGCACGATAAGCCTTATGTTGTTGTTGTTAAGCACAGTCGTGTCAGTTCTGACATAGTGACCCTGCATAGGGCTTCTGAGGAAAGGTTGGTGAGCTTGAACCACTGACCTTCCAGTTCAAACTGACCTAGCAGTCCAGTGCATTAGCCTGCAGCACCACACCATGATGCCACAATAGGCATTAAATGCTTTACTTATTTCTTTTAGCATTATGCCCTCTGGCTCAACCATCTGTCATATAATATGTTTCACATACTCATCACTGTTCTTTATGGTTGCCTAGCTCTGGTGTGGTGCTAGGATAAGCACTGAATTACAAGGTCAATTTGAACATTCAGGTTGGTGTTTTAAATTCCCCAGTTGTTTCTTTGAAACCGTATATGACTCCGGTCTGAATTGATGGCACTTTACAACAACACATGTATCTATTTTTGTCTTCTACTTGTACATGTGTTGTGATGTTTGTCAGCCTTTTTCTTTTTAACAAAATATTAGGTCCCATAGTATTCATCCTGGAATTGTATGGCTTTACATTTAACATTTAGATCTTTGATCCATTTTGAGTTTGGTTTTGTTTTGGGTGTAATGTATGGGTCCTGCTACATTTTCCTTTAAGTGGATAATCCAGTTTCACAAACTTCATTTATTAAAGAGACTTTTTCTGCCCCATTACATGGACTTTGACCCCTTTTTGAAAAATCAGTTGTTCATGGACGGTTGGATTATTTTCTGAGTTCTCAGTTCTGCTCCACTGGTCTAGTTGTCTCCTGTTGAACCAGTAGCAGGTTGTAATGATTAGAGTGGTCATATTATGTGCAGGAAGAGATGTGTCTCATTCCTACAAGAGACGACTCTTGCCTTCTGCTGATTATGAATAGTCAGGTGAGGAGGGTTTCCATACAAGCAAAAGGTTTATTACAGGACAGACGCTTGAAAGCTGAGACATGTAGGGCTTCAGGCAAAGCTTAACTCCTTTCTTCCCAACAAAACCTCTGCTCCGACATAATAAAGATTTTCGGAAGGGAAAAGTGATTCATAAACACAGATGGGGATTCCTGGGTAATTGCCCAGAGAAGAGGAGTCCTGGTGTGGTGCTGCAAGATAATGCACTGGACTGCAAAGTCCATTTGAACCATAAGGTCGGCGGTTCCATCTCACTAGCTCCTCCTTGGAAACCCTATACATGGTCTCTATGGGTCGGAACTGACTCTAAGTCACTTAACAACAACAACATGCTAACAGGGTGCATGCACAGCATTTCTTCAAGATGGATTCCTCCACAAAGGCCTCTGATAGGAGCAGACAGAACTTATTATGGGATGTTGTTCTTCAGCACTCTGATTCTACCTCCTCCAGGGGCTGGCATTTTCTGCCCCCACACAAAGGTCATCCTTTAAGGTGAGTAATCCTGTTACACTATTTGTTGTTGTTGTTAGGTGCCATCGAGTCAGCACCGACCCATAGCGACCTTATCTACAGCAGAACAAAACACTCTCCGATCCTGGGCTAACCTCACCACTGTTGCCACACTTGAGTCGATCGATGCTGCCACTTGGCCAATCTACTTCCTTCAGGGTCTTCCGCTTTTTACTCTGACCCTTCACCCTACCAAATATGATATCCTTCTCCACCATCTTCAACATTTTAAAAAGGTCTTGTTCAGTAGATTTGCCTAATGTAATACATCGTTTGATTTCTTGACTGTTGCTTCCTTGAGTGTTGACAGTCGATCCAAAAAGAATGAAGTCATTGACAAATTCAATCTTTTTTTCATTGATAAAAATGTTGTTTATTGGTCCAGTGGTGAGCATTTTTGTGTTTTTTTACATTGAGATGTAATCCATGTTTTAAGTTATCTTCACTTTTAGCTAGCAAGGTTGTATCATCTGCATATCACAGGTTGTTAATGAGTCTTCCTCCAATCCTGATACCAAGATTTTCTTCATATAATCCAGCTTCACGTATTAATTGCTCAGCATACAAATTTAATAAGTATGGTGAAAGAATACAACCTTGTCACACAACTTTTTTAAATTTTAAAGCATTCAGTGTTCTCATGTCCTGTTCAAACAACTGCTTCTTGGTCCATGTACAGATTCCTCATGAGCACAATTCAGTGTTTCAGAATACTCTACCTTGCATTGTTGTC
>NW_006409517.1:4453-5297 GCF_000296735.1 Chrysochloris asiatica | reverse complement strand
TTGTGGAGCCGCTATGGGGTTGTAAATGTGCTCTCAGAAGGGCTGTGAATTTGCTATCAAGAAGGACTAATTACAGGGATTCGCCCAGGGCTGTGGACCAGAAGCCTCCACTGGCTTTCAATCAGGGGCATCACCTTGGTGTACAACATGAGCCTCCTGTGCTGAAGATCCATGCAGATGGTTAGGAGAGACCTCACCGTGTACATCACTGACTCTCCTTTGGAACGTCGGACAGTTGAATGGAGTTCCGGTACCTGGAACAGACCAGGAGAAGTGTGGTCCTGGACTACCTCCAGCTCCAGTGTCGGTGTTGGCTCTGGAACTGGAAGAGGGGAACAGATGGGACCATAAGCTTTGCATCATGCCTTTTCAACACCTGCCAACATTCCATCTCCATAAAGAATTCTCCAAAGATTTCCACAGCATTGTGGTAGGATAATCACTCAACCGCAGAGGCAGTTAGAAACTTGATTGCCTACTGATGGCTCGCATCACCGGTGCTCCTAGAATTCCTTATACAGGTTTGTATGAGCATGAATTGACTCGATGGCACTTAATATCAACAAGAACACTTCCCATAGAACACTCCACCCGTAGTGGAGGATAAGGTGACCTGAGCTCATGCCCAGTGCCTGCTATGTGGTCCTCCCCAGTTCCTGGTGCCCCATACCTCTCTCACAAGCTCACATGGAGGCTAATGTGCCATCCTCACCTCCATGCTCTCCCTCGGTGTCCTTCAGGCCGCTAGGAGATAGGAGATAGACCACATGCATCCACAACCCGGAATTCAGCTGGCTAATTCTGAGGAACTCCTCCAGCTCCTTCAGAGTGGTGAAGGGCAGGG
>NW_006409517.1:2820-4353 GCF_000296735.1 Chrysochloris asiatica | reverse complement strand
ATTTTCAATAACCTCAGATGCATGCTAAAGCTGAACAGTGAATAAGGAAGACCATACAAGAATTGATGCTTTTGAGTTATGGTGTTGGAGGAGGATATTGAAAGTGCCTTGGGCTGCTCAAAGAACCAACAGATCTGTGTTGGAAGAAGTGCAGCCAGAGTGTACCTTGGAGGCCAGGATGTCCAAACTTTGTCTCTCCTACTTAGAGATATTGTCAGGAGGGACCGGTCCCTGGAGAAGGATATCATGTTTGGTAAGGTGGAGGGTCAGTGAAAAAGAGGAATATCCCCAACGAGATAGATTGGCAAAGTGGCAGCATTAATGGTCTAAAGTATGGCAACAATAGTGAGGTTGGCCCAGGTTCAGACAGTGTTTCGTTATGTCATGCCTGAGGTCACTATGAATCTGGAACAACTCAATAGCACCTAACAACAACAACAGCAAGAGGTGAAACTGACTGAGCAGCACTTAACAACAACAACATGGAAAGTATACATGGAGATCTTAAGAAACAGATCCTTGAGGGAACTTGGCAATGTACCTAATTCACCAGATACTCTGCCAGAAAGTTTTATTTGTTTGTTTTTTAATTAACTCTAGGTTGAGAGTTACAGAATTGCGTTTTAGAAATCAATAACCTACTGTTTGCACACTGTTACCTAAAGGCTGTACAGATGACACAGGAAGTGAAGAGTTTAAGTGACCAGAGCGTGTGTTAGATGATATAACCAGCACACCCTAGCACTCCTTCCCACTATTCTTCTGCTTACTGAGAAGCAGAGCATGTGAAGTAGAAATCAAATTACTTTGGAGTTAGAAGCTGGACATGCCAAAGCATGTCAGTGTCAGAATGTTCCATAGGTTTTCATTGGGAAACCTGGCTGTTTGACTCTCTGGTGCAAGTTAGAGGATTCTTCAGCTGCAGACATGACTTCAACCCCATAAAAACAGATTCAGGTAGAGACTGTGGACTTTAATTTCCACCAGTGTAGGAGATTGTTGAGCAAAACAATAACAATGTCTCAGTTATCTAGGGTTGCCTTAACAGAAATCCCACAGGTTGTTGTTGCTGTTAGGTGCCATCGAGTCAGCGCCAACTCATACTAACCTTATGCACAGCAGAACAAAACAATGTCTGATCCTGGGCCAACCCCACTACTGTTACCAGACTTGAGTCCATTGATACTTCCACCTGGCCAATCCATCTCATTGAGATTGTTGAGCAAAAGAATAACAATTTCTCAATTACCTAGTAATGCTATAACAGAAATACCACAGGTGGGTGGTTTTAAAGAATGAAAAAATATTTTTCTCACAATTCTGGAAACTAAATGACCAAGTGAGGGTTTCAGCCATATCGATTTCTCCTGTGAGCCTCTTTCATATTTTCTGGTGACTACTAGCATGCAATTCAATCTGTATGCTGAGCAAATAATTTGAGAACTGGAGTCTATGAAGAAGAACATGGCATCAGAATTGGTTGACTCACTAACAATCTGTGATATGCAGATGATAAACCTTACTTGCTGGGAG
>NW_006409517.1:0-1105 GCF_000296735.1 Chrysochloris asiatica | reverse complement strand
ATTGCCTTCATGAACAATTGCCTTTTTTGACATGAGATCAGAAGAACTGGAAGATGCCCAGCTACCATTACTAAATATTTGGGTCAAAGACTCTAGAGAAGTATAGTGATCAAAAGGAATAAATTTTAGAACAGAATTTCAAAATCTTATATAATCCAGACTTTTTGGATCCACTGAGGTAGGATGATTCCCAAAACTACTGCTTTGATATTATCTTTAAATCTTAAATCAACACTATGTAAATTCATCTTTAAATTAAATAACTGTTGAGCTTAATTAGTAAAGAATTTGTGCCTTGGGCATTGTAATCTTTTTAAAAAATTGTCTACATCGGCTCAAATTGAAAGGAGCAACTCAAAGCATTCGATGAAAACAGGTGGTGAGTTTATCTCAATGGTGGTCAAATAAATTGGAAATGGCTCATACGAACACTTGTGCAACTTAAAGAATGTGATCAATATCAGTGACTCGCACATGTAGACATTGTTGAATTTTGGTTTACTGTGTAGATTTTAACCCAAGTGTATATGTGCAGTTATATGTGTGTGTGTGTGTGTGTGTGTGTATACATATATAAAGAATTATGATTAATAGCTGACATTTTACTTTGCATAATTACCCTTATGTTACATCTAAAGAGCCCAATAAGAAAAAATGATATAATCTGGTTACCACAACCACCTACTACTGAAAGGGACGAGTGGGACAAAAATGTGGAACAAAACTCAAAATCATATAAATGACCAGGCTTTCTGATCAGGCAGACTAGTGGAAACACCAGACTATCGTCCCTAGTCACCGTTCAGGTCTGGAAATGAACTCATCCCCACATTCCAATTTTCAGCCAAACAACAGATCAGCAGCCTATAAGAGAAGCAATAATAGGGAAGTACTCGGAATAAGTAACCATTTGAGATCAAAAGGGTATCATTTACCCAAGGACAAAGTTCAAAAGGGTTAAGAAAGGAGGGGAAATGGAAACAGGAGACACAAGGAGGAAGTGGGATAAGTGATGTTACATTGAGTGGAAAGCAGTCAATGACATGAGACAAAATGTGTATGAATTATTGAATGGACAAGTGATCTACTCTGTAAACCTTCATTG
>NW_006409516.1:50656-51358 GCF_000296735.1 Chrysochloris asiatica | reverse complement strand
GGAACAGCTGGTAGTTTCGAACTGCTGACCTTAAGGTTCGCAGCCCGATTTGTAACCACTACGCTACTAAATGACATAAATTGTATTCACCGCGTTGTTCTACATCCCTATATGCATTTCCCAAAATTTCACATCACCTTGAACAGAAACTGAGTATTTGTTCAGCAATAACTCCTATTCCTTCCTCCCCGCCAGATCCTGGTAAATAATCAACTTTTATCTCTAGGCTTTTGTCTTTTCTAGATATTTCATAGGAACCCTGGTTGCACAGTGGGTAAGGCATTGGACTGCTAACTTCAAAGTTGGCAGTTCAAACCCACCAGCTTCTCTGTGTGAAAAAGATGAGGCAGTCTGTTTCTGTACAGATTTACAGCCTTTGGAACCTACAGAGCAGTTCTACTGTGTCCTAGCATGTCACTGTACATCAGAATCAAGTCATCGGCTGTGGGTTAGGTATTTCAGCTTAGTGCAAGCATCTAGTATTTACCTTTTTGTGTTTGACTTATTTTATTCAGCACATTGTCAAGGTTTATCCATGTCCTAATACATATTAGAATTTAATTTCTCTATGGCTGAATTAATAGGAGCTCGGGTAGAGTAGTGGTTATGAATTGGGCTGCGAACCTTAAGGTCAGCAGTTTGAAACTACCAGCTGTTCCTCGGGAGAAAGATGAGGCTTTCTGCTCCCATAAAGATTTATAG
>NW_006409516.1:1015-14651 GCF_000296735.1 Chrysochloris asiatica | reverse complement strand
ATATATTTTTTTTTTTCTCTTGGACAACAGAATTCTTTTGAATAATTCAATTTGGAGTATTTTTTAAACATTCAGTCTCATGAATTAATCATTCATCACACTTTGTAAGCCACATATTGCTCCCATTCTAAGATTAGGAGGACTACACTAAGCTATGTTAATAGTTGGCCTCCAACATTTATTCCAGGCATTCACTTGTGATGGGCTCAGCAGCATTAAATCTTCTCTGATGTGTCTACTGTTACAGACATTACTTTTGGAACTGCGCATAAGGTTGGTGACTTAATATCCCAAATTACACAGCAAAAAGATGCCTCTAACTTTCTTGGCCACATCCTTAGCTTGGTTTCCTACAGATGGTAGTCTGCTGATTCATTTCCTGATGGTGCACTCCAGTTGATTGTTTTATTCTTTTGAAGAATGTTACAAATTGCATGATCTGCTAAGGGTTGGGGGATAATAGGGTGGGCTGGGGTTTATAGTTGAGAAAGAACATTTTAGCTTGTAAGAAGCTCATGATTTAGGTTCGCTGAATAGGCCGAGGAAGTATTTATAAATAATTACATGTCTGGGTCTGCATGTATATATCTAGTTACATTTATTTTTAACTCTACATAGAATTGAAGTTAAATGTAAACGTATTCAAACACATGGTGATGCAAAAGTCATTACACTGCTTAAAAATTGTTCATTTTAAGTTCCCATTTGGGGGTTAAGAAGAGTGGTCAGTTGTCAGTTCTCATCGTACCTGATTTATCAGTGGAGCATTTGATACAGTGATGATTCCTTTCTTCTTTTTGCTTCCAGAACATCACTATAAGCTGATTTTCCTCCTATCTCATTGACTAGTGTATCCTCTTCTGCTTGTTCCTCCTCTTACCCTCAACCTCTTAGCTCTGGGATGATAAGGATTTAAGCCTTGGATCTCAACTCTAAGTTTACTCATTGAAATTTCAGACTTGTATATCTAATTGCATGACCAACATTTCTACTTGAATGTCAAATTACGAAGTGCCATCCATTTTGTTCCAATTCCTAGCGATCCCATGTGACAGAGTAGAAGTGCCTCATAGGTTTTCTTGTCTGCCACCTTTAGCAGAGCAGAATGGCAGGTCTTTCATACTCAGAGCAGCTGGATAGGTTCACATCACCAACCTTTGATTAACAGTCGAGCCCTTCCCTGTGCTGCCAGACTCCTGTGAATGTTTAATATACATCTCACACTAAATGGTTCTAAGATACCCATTGTGTTGATTCTGACTCATAGTGACCGTATTTGTTGTTGTTAAGTACCAGTGAATCAATTCTGACTCATAGCAACCCTATATAGGGTTTCTGAGGAACAGTTGGTAGGTTTGAATTGCCAACCTTGTGGTTAGCAGTCCAGTGCTGATCCTATAGCACCACACCAGAACTTCATAGCAACCATGCTGTTGCTGTTGCTAAGTGCTATCGAGTTGGTTCTGACCCTTAATGACCCTGTATAGGGCTTCCAAGGAGCAACTGGTGAGCTTGAACCACCGATCTTGAGGTTCAAACTGGCTTTGAAGTCCACCACATTAACCCACAGCACCAGTGTGTAGGACCATGTATGATGGAATAAAACTGCTCTCATAGGGTTTCCAAGGTTGTAAACTTTATGTTCAACTGTTTCAAGAGGTAGCACATGATCAAGAGCCAATGATACTGAAGGAAGAAGTCCAAGGTCAATAAAGTCAATTGACTTTAAAGCAAAGGCTTTCGATTGTGTGGATCATGACAAGCTATGGACAACATTGTGAAGTATGAGTATTCCGGAACACTTAATTGTGCTCATGAGGAATCTGTACCTGGACCAAGAGGCAGTTGTTCGAACAGAACATGGGAACACTGAATGGTTTAAAATTAAGAAAGGTGTGTGACAGGGTTGTATTCTTTCATCACACTTATTCAATCTGTATGCTGAGCAAATAATCTGAGAAGCTGGGTTCTATGAAGAAAAACGTGGCATCAAGATTGGAGGAAGACTCATTAACATCCTGCATTATGCAGATAATACTACCTTGCTTGCTGAAAGTGAAGAGGACTTAAAACATTTACTGGTGAAGATCAAAGAGCACAGCCTTCGGTATGGATTACATTTCAATGTAAAGAAAACAAAAATCTTCACCACTGGACCCAGAAACAACATTCTTATCAATGGAGAAAAGACTGAAGTTGTCAAGGACTTCATTCTTCTTGGATCAACTATCAACACTAATGGAAGCAGCAGTCAAGAAATCAAACGATGTATTGCATTAGGCAAATCTGGTGCACAAGACCTTTTTAAAGTCTTGAAGAGCAAAGATGTCATCAGCTTGAGGACTAAGGTGCGCCTGACCCAAGCCATGGTATTTTCAATAACCTCATATGTATGTGAAAGCTGGATAAGGAAGACCATAGAAGAATTGATGCATTTGAGTTATGATGTTGGAGGAGAGTAGTGAAAGTGCCATGGGCTGCCAAAAGAACCAATAGATCCGTTTTGGAAGAAGTACAACCAGAGTGCTCCTTGGAGGCCAAGATGGCCAAACTTCGTCTCTCATACTTTGGACATATTGTCAGGAGGGAGCAGTCGCTGGAGAAAGATATCATGTTTGGTAAGGTGGAGGGTCAGAGAAAAAAGGAAGACCCCCAACGAGATGGATTAGCCAGGTGGCAGCATCGATGGACTCAAGTGTGGCAACAGTAGTGAGGTTGGCCCAGGATTGGGCAGTATTTCGTTCTGTTGTGCATAAGGTCGCTGTGGGTCGGTACCAACTCGATGGCACCTAACAATAACAATAACAAACCACTATGTATTCCAAAAAGTAAAGAGCAACTCCATTATTCCTTTGGAGTCCTGGTGTGGAACTGTGGGTTAATGTGTTAGACTGCAAGGCCAGTTTGATTTGCAAAGGCGGTGGGTTGTTCAAGTTCACCAACTGCTCCTTGGAAATCCTATACAGGGTCGCTATGAGTCGGAAACGACTCAACGGTACATAACAACAATAACAATTATTTCCTTACCTCAGACCAGAATCTCAGTCATGTTTGACTTTTTTCTCTCTCTCTCCATTTCCTTTTACTCCACTTACAATTCATCAACAGCGCCTATTGGCTCTTCCTCTGACACATAATCTGCTGTCATAGTCCCATCATTATCACCTCCGCCACTTTAATGGTCCAAGCCTCTCTCATCTCTCTGTTATTACCATGATGGAACTATTGAGCTCCCTTGTCCAACCCTTGTCTCTTGTCTCTTCTCAGCAGAAAAAGATCCAATTAGAACTGGAGTACAGTCTTGTTACATCTTCACTCAAAACCTTCCAAAGTCTTCTCAAATCATGGCATAGAAGTCAAGTTTCCTGAAATTGCCAGAAAACCTTACACCTCTCCACCATCTCTAACCTCATCATCAATGCTCTCCGACTTGCTCATTTTCTTCCAACCTTCTGCTATTTCTTAAAGACATTGCCACTCAACATTTCTGTCTTTGATCAGATGTTAACCTTCTCCGGGAAGCTTTCCTTGACCATCCTGTTTAAAGTACACCCCTCTACCCCACACATAGTGGTCTTGGCATTCCTACCCTACTTTGATTCCCTTAATAGCACTTGTTGTTGTTGTTGTTGTTAACTGCTGTTGAGTTGGTCTGACTCATAGCAATCTTGTATAGGGTTTCTGAGGAGAAACTGGTGAGCTTGAATCATTGACCTTGTGGCTCAAATCCACCTTGCAGTCCAGCCCATTAACCCACAGAGCCACACCAGGAACCACTGACCTTTTGGTTTGCAGTCGAGTGCTTAACCACTGTGTCACCAGAGTTCCTTTTGTATCCAAAATAACGCACTGCCTTCAGGTTGGTTCCGACTCATAGTGACCTTATAGGAAAGAGGAGAACTCTTCCCTAGGATTTCTTACCATCAGCCAATTTATTATATATGTTATTTGTGCATTTGTTGTTTATCTACCCACATGAGGAATTAAGAATAGGTATTTTTGTGTTATTTTGAACTTACTAGTTTGCTGGTGCCAAAAACAGTGTACATGGTAGACACTCAATATTTACTGAAAAAACAACAACAAATGGATTTGTCATTTGTCACTCTTATTAGGTTACATCAAGTTGGTTCCAAAACACAGCAACCCTGTGCATAAGAAAACGAAACACTGCCTGGTCCTCACAATTGTTGCTGCCACTGTGTCAATCCGTCTCGTTGAGGCTCTTCCTCTTTTTCACGGACCCTCCTCTTTACCAAAAGGAGCTCTGGTAATTTAGTAGATTAAAAGTTGGGCTGCTAACCATGGGGTCAGCGGTTTGCATCTACCAGCAGCTTCACAGGAGAAAGATGAGACTTTGTGCTCCTTTAAAAGTTTAGAGCCTCAGAACCCTATACAGGGTTGCTATGAGTTGGAATCAGCTCCATGTCACACAACCACCACAACCTTACCAAGCATGATGTACTTCTCCAGGGACTCGTCTCTCCTGATGTCAGCGACGATATCCCTAGTTCCACAGTGTCTTCTGAATCCAGCTTGAGTTTCTGGAAGTTCTGTTTGGATGTATTGCTGCAACTATTTTTGAATTATCTTCAGCAAAATTTTACTTGTATGTGATGTTAATGATATTGTTTGGTGATTTCCACATTCTGTGGGCACAAATATGGATCTCTTCCAACCAGTTGGCCAGATAGCTGTCTTCTACATTTTTTGGCATATACGAGTGACTGCCTCCAGTGCTGCATCAGTTTGTTGAAAGAATTCAATTTTTATTCCATCAGTTTCTGAAGCCTTGTTTTTCGCCAATGTGTTCAGCTCAGCTTGAACTTTTTTCTTTAATACCATCAGTTCTTGATCTTATGCTACCTCTTGAAATGGCTGAATATTGATCAGTTCTTTTTGGTACAGTGACTCTGCATATTCCTTCCATCTTCTTTTGAAATCTGCATCACTCAATATTTTGCCCACAGAATCCTTCAATATTACAAGTTGAGGCTTGAATATTTTCTTCAGTTCTTTCAGTTTGAGAAATGCTGAGCATGTTCTTCCCTTTTGGTTTTCTAACTCCAAGTTTTGGCACATTTTGTTTTAATACCTGACTTTGTTTTCTTGAGCTGCCCTTTGAAATATTCTGTTCATCATTTCTTCTCATCACTTTTGTTTTTCTCCATTCAAGAGCAAGTTTCAGAGTCTCTTCACACATCCATTTTGGTCTTTTCTTTCTTTCCTATCTTTTTAGTAACCTTTTGCTTTCTTCATGTATGATGTTCTTGATGTCAGCCCACAGCTCTTCTGTCTTCAGTCGTTAGTATCTAATACATCAAATCTGTTCTTGAGATGGTCTCTAAATTTAGACGGGATGCATTCACGGTCACATTTTGGACTTGTTTTAATATTATTCAGCTTCAACCTAAACTGCATAAGAGCAACTGATGTTCTGTCCCACAGTGGTCCCCTGGCCTTGTTTTGGCTAATGATATTAGCCTCTCCATCTTCTCTTTCCACTGATACAGTGAATATGATTCCTGTGTATTCCATATGGTGAGGTCCACCTATATAGTCACCATTTATGGTTACACAATAATAAAATGGATACATAATAATAATACGTAAGTATGTGAATTGAATAGAACCAGTCTCCAAGATGGCTCCCAATGATCTTTACCTTCTACTAGCCATGTTCTGAAGTCCTGGTGCTGCACTGCTGGTTAATGTGCTGAACAGCAAGGTTGGTTTGAACCAAAAGGTTAGTGGTTCAAGCTCACCATTCGCTCCTTGGAAACCCTATACAGGGTCTCTATGAGTTGGAACCTACTCGATGGCACTTAACAAAAGCAACAAGTCATGTTCTGGTGTCCTAGTGTGACACTGTAGGATAAGCACTGGACTGATAACCACAAGGTTTCAGTGGTTCAAATGCACTAGCTGCTCCTCAGAAACCCCATACAAGGTCGCTATAAGTCAGAACTCACTCGCCAGCACTTAACAACAACAATGAAACAAATAATGGGATTGGAAACCAAATACATGGGCTTAACATATTTTTCATGAAAGTACCACTTTTTCCATCTTCTGACTTAGTGATACTCCATGCTGTCATAACTTTAGGCTGTCTTTAATTAGATTTTTGTATTGCAGGAATTCACACACTCAAAATAACAAGAGCTTGACTTTAGCATTGTCTGACTGCCATAGTCACATCCCATTTTCCCTTGACTTCAGAAATGACTGTTGCTGTTGTTGTTAGGTACCATTGAGTCAACCTTTGAACAAGATCAGACTATTGAGAGCAACAGGATTTTCACTGGCTGAGTGTTTTGGAAGTCAATCAGTAGAACTTTCTTCTTCTTCCATCTCAATCTGGAGGCTCCACTGAAACTGTCCAGCATCATGACAATACTCAAACCTCGATTGACAGAAGGTTGGCGGCACTGCCATGGTGATGTCTCATTCCTAAACCTAGCTCTGTGTTCTTGTTGTCACTGAGTTTAATCTGATTCACAGCGATCTCTTGTACAACAGAACAAAACACTGCCTGGTCCTAAGGCATCCTCACAACCATTCCGAGGACTGAGCGCGTTGCTGAAGCCACTATTATCAATCCATCTTTCTTAAGGCTCTTCCCCTTTTCCACGGACCCTCTACTTTATTAAGTGTGATGTTCTTCTCCATAGAGTGGTCCCTCCTGATGACATGTCCAAAATATATGAGATGAAGTCTCGCCATCCTTGCTTCTAGACTGGGTTTATTCCAATGCAGATTTGTTGGTTCTTCTGGCATCCCACATTATATTTAATATTCTTAATCAACGCCACAATTGAAAGCCATCAATTTTTCTTCAGTTTTCCTTATTCATTGTCCAGCTTTCACATACATATGAAGCTATTGAAAATACCATGGCTTTGGTCAGGTAGACTAAGACTACACCTTAGTCTTCAAAGTGACATTTTAGCTTAGTTAACAATTTAAAGTGATCTTTTGCAGACAATTTGCCCAATGCGATACACCAGTTGATTTTCTGACTGCTTCTTCCATGAGTGTTGATGTGGATACAAGTAAAACGAAATCCTTTACAACTTCAATCTCTTCTCCATTTATCATGATGTTGTTTATAGGTCCAGTTCTATGGACTAGTGAATCTTATGCAATTGCTAAATGGGTAATTGAATGAATGGGTGAATAAATGAGGGTTAAATAAATATTTGTGGTTTGAAGTTAACCTGAGTAATGCCAGCAGGTTTTTAGTTCATGAAAGAGTGACAATTGAAAGAGTAATGGGCTGGGATAGAGCAAACTTCAGGAAATGTGTAAATTGTGAATGAAGTTTCTTTAAAGGAAATGGATGTATATTTCATCTTTTATTTTATATTCTGTTTGAACTTGCTATCATATGAAACACTCTGATTAAATGTGAACATGATTTTCTGTGAATATATTGTGTGTGAGTGATATCATTATATTTTAGGAAGCCAGGGACAAGTTTCTTTAAGCTTTGTCTGCACAATTTGGGTGGTGGGATTCTTTTAAAAGGACTCCAATCCTAGACTTCTGAAGTGCTGAAGGAGAGGAGCAGAAGGTAAATGTAACCACAGCATTAACCGAAACCGGTTATCAATGAGTCAGTTCTGACTCATGGTGTTTCCACGTGTGTCAGAGGAGAACTGTGCTCTGGAGGCTTTTCAGGGGGTGCTGACTTTTCAGACAGAGATTGCCACAACTTTGCACCCTTGGTATTTAGCTCTCCTGAAGTTGTCATTGAAATGAGATGAGCTCAGCTCAAGTAATTTGCTTTGAATCCAATGAAGTTCCTCTACACTCAAATGTCTGAGTCAGAGGAGAGAGCTGGCATGCTTCACTGGGACAAAAATAGGCCTGACTTGCACCCTTGGTCTCCATCTGTCAAGTGATGGAAATTAATGTAGCAGAGACGACACATCTCTCTCACTTCCTCCCTCCTGGCCAACCAAGAGTGTGAGAATTATCAGTTGATCAGAAAGCAAAGTAACAATGATATGTTACAGAGAAGCGAAATTGTAAAGAGAGCTGTGAAATTTCATGTGGCAAGAAAACAAACAGTAAAGTTGTATTCAGCTAGATTAGACTGCTATTTAAAGAGTCCACATTTCCCGAGATTGAGGCAGTTCAGGATCCTTTTAATTAAGGAATACTAACCCCAAGGATAATCCCTGACTCACAATTTTGATCGTAGATTTAGGAGGCAATGTAGATTCAATTACTTGGCTTCTGTTTAACTTCAGAGTCAAAATAAAACTAAAATGTGAATGTTAAAGTGTGTGAGCCTTCTTAGCATGAAACCTGAATTTTCCTCCGGCTGCTGTAGCATTTAGGAAATCGTGATTTAGAACAGTAACAATCGATATCTAACTTGTCCTTGAAACAAGTGATCCCTCTACTTGCTGATGTTCAGACGGGGTGTTTTGAAACATGAAGCAACCCACTGTTTGAATACAAGGGTGTACAAATTCACATCATTAAGTACACATTTTAGTTGTGTTTACGTTCTAGTCTTCTATCAGTGAACTCACTCTTTAAAATAAAGGAGTTTCAGAGAAATAGTGTTGAGTTTTGGGGGAGTTAGAATGGATAAGAGTTATAATGCATGCTTATCACATTTAAAAAAAATTGTAATAAAAGAAACAAGACTGTACTGACAAAGACCACCACTGTTGACTTGTATCCAGAGTTTCCCTGGGTACCACTCACCAGATGAACCTGCCACCATTCTCTCTGAGCCCTCAGCAAGCTTAACGCACGTCCTGGGTATCTCAAACTGCAGAGACACACATCTTCTTCCACCACTTGTATGCTCTGCTTACCAAGAGTCAGTTTTGTTTGTTCTCAGACATGTTTATGTAGGTTGAAATAAAAAAAATTTGCAATGTAATAAAGTTTTTTTGTTGTTGTTATGTTTGTTCTGACTCATAGCTACCCTGTATAGGGTTTCTGAGGAGCAGCTGGTGGACTGCAATTGCCAACCAATTGGTTCTCAGTCCAGTGTGGATCCTACAGCACCACATCAGGAGTGCAATTCAGTATTATGTAAATGGATGGAATTGGAATGCAGAAAGAATGATTCTTAAGTAAATTAAGTTGATTTGAGAAGACTTGATAAAATTGAGTCACACCAAAAGACAAGCAGAGAATTAGTCAGGTTCAATAACTTGTTATGGACAAGCAACTGTAAAAGACTGAAAGTAAGCCATTAGAATCAAGCAGGTTTGCCCTCAGACAGCTTCGCACTATCTTTAAATTCTTGCCTTACTTTAAAGAATCTAGAAAAATGTCGTTAATGCGGTAAGGAGATGAACGAGTTTCTGAGTACAAGATACAAAATGAATGGAGACACTTTTTATCAGGAGATTTATGTCTAAGGACAAAATAGAACTACAGGTAGTCCCTGGCTTACCACATATTCTAGTTACAATGAACCACACTTGGGACTGTCCTTTTATTATTATTATTTTGTACATCTTATTGTTAGTACTGCAAAGCCATTTGAACTGCAAGGTTGGCAGTTCAAGCTCACCAGTCACTCCTCGGAAACCCTCTACAGGGTCACTATGGGTCGGAACCGACTCTACGGCACTTAACAACAACAACAATGTTGCAGTATGTAATCTGCTGATATTTTTAGTTTTCAATGCATTGCTTAAAACCATCAAAGACAAATAAAGACTGGATTTATAGACACTAATAATAAATTGTATCTTCCTGAGTGTTTTTGTGTACATCAAAAAAAAACACAAAAAAACAAAAAAACCCAACTAAAAACAAAAACAGAGGGAATGGAAGCCAATACTGTTGAACGATGGTGCACGGAGGAGATTGTAATCATTGCAATGAAACGATGAGTGTAAAATCGATGTTCTCCCAGGTACACTATCACTCAATTCACAATAAAAACTTTAAAAAATCAAAAAAGGTAATAATAATGAAATTTTATTTCAATTTACATCAAAATTAACTTACTATGGAGTAGTTGTCAGAATGAGACCCCATTGTCAGTCAGGGACTGGAATTGTGGACTACCTTTGATAGTGTAGTGGTTACGAATTGGCCTGTGAACCTCAAGGTCAGCAGTTCGAAACTACCAGCTGTTCTGTGGGAGAAAGATGAGGCGTTCTGCTCCCGTAAAGATTTACAGCCTTGGAAACCCTGTACAGGCTCGCTATGAGTCGGAACCGACTTCACGGCACATAACAACAGTGATAAAAATATTGTTATTAAGTGACAATCAATTTGACTCATAGCAGCGCAGAATAGGGTTTCTGAGGAGTAGCTTGTGGGTTCAAACCACAGACCTTGCAGTTCAAACCGACCTTGCAGTTCACTGTATTATCCGGTAGTGCCACACCAAGTAGTAAACCCATGTAGTGCTTAATATGTACCACTGTTTTAGGCACTGTAAAAATTCTATTCACTTCATTTTTATAATAACTTTGTTGTTTTTGTTAAGTGCTGTCAAGTCAATTCTGACTCACAGCAACCTTGTATAGGGTTTCTAAGGAGCATCTGGTGGGTTTTAACTACTGACTTTGTGGTTTGCAGTCCAGTGCTTACCCTACAACACCACACCAGGAGCCCTATTAACTCTGTGAAGTAGTAAAACTTTTGTTGTTGTTAAGTGCCATCAAGTCAGTTCTGACTGGTAGTGATCCTGTACAGGGTTTCCAAGGAGCAGCTGGGGGGTTTGAACCACTAATGTTTTATGATTAACAGTCCAATGATGATCCTACAGCACCATACCAGGGCTCTGAAATAGTACATAGGTGGCATTAATATTTTTATTTTACAATTAATGACACTGAGATAGAGAGAAATTAAGTTCATTTCCCCAGATTATCCAACTAGTAAGGGATGGAGCCAGCATTTGAGCACAGATAGCCTGGGTACATAGTCCACAAGTAATCCATTGCCTTACTCTAACATCCAGTCCTACCTGAAAGATTGAATGATTGCAGTAAAAAATTAAGATATGAATGTACCTTTCACAAAATCACATGTCCAAGGACAAAATCGAAATAAAATTTTCACTTTTATTGCCTTTTTTGTTTTTTTAAAGTTTTTTATTGTGAATTGAGTGATAGTTTACATGGGAGATTATCGATTTTACACTCATCGTTTCATTGAGTGATTGCAGTAAAATTCAGATACGAATGTACCTTTCACAAAATCACGTTATTATGTAAATCTTCAAATCTGCATAAAAACTGAAGAATAGGATGAGGAATACTTTTTTTTTTAATGTTTTATTGTGAATTGTGTGATAGTTTACATGGGAGAACATTAGTTTTACATTCATCCTATTGTATATCGTTTCATTGCCATGGTTACAATCTCCTCCATGCATCATCAACCAACACTACAATCCTGCACTCCTGGTCGTCAGCACACAGGCCCTCTCCCTCTCTGGGTCTAAAGTCCTCAGCTGCTCTATCGCTCCACGTCATTGTCTCTGCCTCCATTTCTGGCATCACTGCTTCTCTGGGTAGAGTCCCGCTCTCCGCTCTTCTCCCTTGATGATTCCAGGGACCTCCACTCCTAGACTGCAAAGTTAGTCACTCCCCTCCTTGCTACAAAACATCTACCTTTACATTTTGAGGAATACTTTTAAGTCAACTTGCTTAGGCTATAGTTCCCAGTGGTTTGGTCAGTGGTTACTTGAATTGCTGTTCCACAATGGAGTCCTGGTTTGGCACTGGACTGCTAACTGCAAAGGTGACGGTTCAAACCCACCAGTCACTCCTTCGGTCATGAATGGGAACCAACTAGATGGCACTTAACAACCACAACAATGGAATCTAATACAATATAATACAATCTCCGTCCATCATATAATCTAATGTAATCAGTCAAACAGTTGAAAATAGGATTTCCTTAGGCTGTTATTTTTCCTACAAATGACAAGCAGATATTTGGGTAGAGCTCACAATTTCTCTCTTCATTTGGCATCCTTTCCATCCCCTCACCTAGATAACTTAGGCCACAAGCCTGCAGGACACGCCAGCTTGTCCGTTGACCTAAAGACTTAGACTTCTCCAGATTTCACCATCATGTGAGCACATTTCCTAAAATAAATCATGTATGTTGTTGTTATTGTTAGGTGTTGTCAAATGCATTCTGACTTACAGTGATCCTATGTACAAGAGAATGAAATGCTGCCTGACTGCCTTCATCAAACTTGTCATCTTTGTGCTGTGTGAGCCTATTGTTGCAGCCATTATGTCAAATTACCTCATTAAGGATCTCTGTCTTTGTCACTGACCTAATTAACCAAGCATGATATTCCCCAGGGACTGGTCCCTCCTGATAACATGTCCAAAGTACGTGAAATGAAGCGTTGCCACTCCTGCTTCTAAGAAGCATCCTGGTTGCACTTTTTAAAAGACAGATTTATTATCCTTACGGCAGTCCGTAGTTAAAGGCATCAATTCTTCTTTGGATTTCCTTATTCATTGTCCAGCTTTTGAATGCATACGAGGCAATTGAAAACCATAGCATGGGTCAGGTGAACCTTAGTCCTGATAGCTTGACTTTTGAATACTTTAAAGAGATCTTTTGCGATAGATTTCCCCAATAAACACAATTAATATCCTGACTGTTGCTTCCATGGGTATGGAAATTGTTGACAGTTTCAATATTTTTTCCATGTGTCATGATGCCGCTTATTGGTTCAGTTGGGAAGATTTTTGTTTCCTTTGTGCTGACTTGTCATCTACACAGAAGGCTGCAGTCTTTGATCTTTATAAGCAAGTGCTTCAAGTCCTCTTCACTTTGAGCAAGCATGGTTTTGCCATCTGTACATTGCAGATTGTTAATGAGTCTTCCTCCAATCCTGAGGACACATTTTTCTTCCTAACTCCAGTTTATTTGCATAGCATACTGATTGAATAAGTATGGTGAAAGGATACAGTTCTGAGACACACCTTTCCTGAATTTAAACTGTGGAGCAGCTCTGGATGTTTCACAGTAGGATAAGTGGAGAGTCCTGGTGTGGTGCTGAAGGATACGCACTGGACTTCTAACTGCAAGGTTTATGGTTCAAACCCACCACCTGCTCCTTGGAAACCCTAAACAGGGTCACTATGAGTCCGAACCAACTTGATGACACTTAACAGCAACAACTAACCACAGTAATACCATGTTCTATTTGATTGACTGCCTCTTTGTTCATGTACAGGTTCCACATGAGCACAAGAACTGTTTTGGAATTCTCATTCTTCACACTGTTATCCATAATGTATTACAGATGAATGCCTTTGCAAAGTCAATAAAACATAGATAAACATCTCTACCATACGTCTGTCAGTTTGCCGTACTCTGGTGGTGTGCATGGTGCTGGGGTGCTGGATGGTATATGACAGTATTTTAAATGACCATAAAGGTTATCCAGGATGGACACATTTCAGTTGAGCTTCTAGACTCATGTTGTTGTTGTTGTCAGGTGCCATCGAGTCGGAACCGACTCATAGCGACCCCATGCACATCAGAACGAAACAATGTCCGATCCTGGGCCAACCTCACTACTGCTGCCGCACTTGACGCCATCAATGATGCCACCTGGCTGATCCATCTCATTAGGGGTCTTCCTCTTTTTCTCTGACCCTCCACCTCC
>NW_006409516.1:0-565 GCF_000296735.1 Chrysochloris asiatica | reverse complement strand
GGATTTTTGTTTTCTTGACGTTGAGATGTAATCCATATCGAAGGCTGTGCTCTTTGATTTTCATAAGTAAATGTTTCAAGTCCTCTTCACTTTCAAAACAACAACAACAACTACACTCATACAGGCTACTAAAAAGGATATAGACTACTTCCTGAAGTTTAGCTCCTGAAAACCTTGTGAATAGCAGTGGAACAGTGTCAGATAGCACCAGAATCTTGAATAATGAAACATTAGAAATGACACCAGAATATCATCAGCCAGAAGATGAGCCCCTCCGGTTGGAAGGCATTCAAAATACAACTCAAAGTAAAGGAGACTGTGATGAAGCAAATAGGGTAAAACTTTCAGGATCTTCATTTGCTGATGAGGCACAACTCAAAATGAGAAGAAATAGCTGAAAACATCCATTAATAAGAGGAACATGCAAAGTATAAGGTATTTGTTGTTGTTGTTGTTGTTAGGTGCCATCGAGTCAGTACCAACCCATAGTGACCTTATGCACAGCAGAACGAAACACGGCCCGATCCTGGGCCAACCTCACTACTCTTGCCACACTTGAGCCCAT
>NW_006409515.1:51718-52225 GCF_000296735.1 Chrysochloris asiatica | reverse complement strand
TCATGTTTGGTAAGGTGGAGGGTCAGAGAAAAGGAGGAAGACCCCCCAATGAGATGGATTGGCCAAGTGGCAGCATCGATGGACTCAAGTATGACAACAGTAGTTAGGCTGGCCCAGGATCATGCAGTGTTTCATTCGCTCTGCATAAGGTTGTTATGTGTTGGTATCGACTCGATGGCACCTAACAACAACAACAATTAACCAACAATCATCTTCATATGGGGCTGAAAATCCCCATGCCTGACACTGGGGGAAGGTCCCCTATCAGCTCTGACTACAGTTTGGGTTATAGGCAGTGGTTTGTTGGGTGTAAAGTGAAAGGCAGTGGTGGCTTTGTGGTAGAATTCTCATCTTGCTTGTGGGAGATCCAGGTTCTATTCCCGGCCAGTGCATCTCAAGTGCAGCCAGTGGAGACGTGCACTTTGCTGTGAGGCAGACCAGGTATCAGCGGAGCTTCCAGACTAAGACAGACTAGGAACCAAGTCCTCGCCATCTGCTTCTGAAAAT
>NW_006409515.1:20183-25252 GCF_000296735.1 Chrysochloris asiatica | reverse complement strand
GTGGCTCTCAAGTGTAACAATGACTGTGAGGATGGGGCAGGATCCACAGTTTCATTCTGTTGTACATAGGGTCACTATGAGTCAGAACCAATTTGACGGTACCTTACAACAATTCAATCTGGATGCTGAGAAAATAATGCAAGGAGCTAGACTCTATGAAGAAGAATGCTGCATCAGGATTGGAGGAAGACTCATCAGCAACCTACAATATGCAGATGATACAACCTTGCTTGCTGAAAGTGAAAAGGACTTAAAATACTTACTGATGAAGATCAATGATCACAGCCTTCAGTATTGGTTGCACCTCAATGTAAAGCAAACAAAAATCCTCACCACTGGACCAATAAATTACATCAGTATAAATGGAGAAAAGATTGAAGTTGTCAAAGACTTCATTTTCATTGGCGCCACCTTCAGCATTCATGGAAGAAGCAGCTAAAAGATCAAATAACATATTGCGTTAGACACATCTGCTGCACAATACCTCTTTAAAGTGTTCACGACC
This sequence comes from Chrysochloris asiatica, assembly GCF_000296735.1. NCBI lineage: Eukaryota > Metazoa > Chordata > Mammalia > Afrosoricida > Chrysochloridae > Chrysochloris > Chrysochloris asiatica. The sequence continues at coordinate 24,747 of NW_006409515.1, read as the reverse complement.
AAAGATATCAGTTTTAGGACTAAGGTGTGCTTGGCATAGTCATGGTATTTTCCATAAATCCAGATGCATGTGATAGTTGTACAGTGAATAAGGAAGACTGTAGATGAATTCATACATTTGAGTTATGGTTTTGACGAAGGATATTAAAAGAGCCATGGACTACCAGAAGAACAAAGAAATCTGCGTCGGACGAAGTACAGCCAGAGTGCTCCTTGGAAGTTAGAGTGGCCAGACTTCGTCTCTCATACTTCAGACATATTATCAGGAGGGACCAGTCCCTGCAGAAGGACATCATGCTTGGTCATGTGGAGGGTCAGTGAAAAAAAGAAGACCTCCCAATGAGTTGGATTGGCACAGTGGCAGCAGTTATGATTGTGAGGTTGGCACAGGACTGGGCAGTATTTCATTCTGTTGTGGACAGGGTCACTATGAGTCGGAACTGACTCATCAGCATATAACAATAACAGCACACATTTATATAATTATAGTGTTCTTATAAATGTCCCCTTGTGCTTATTAAGTGATTGAGTAAATATGTTTACAACTATTGTGAAACAATTCTCATTATCTTACTCATTACACTTGGTCTTGAAGTCCACTTTATCTGATATTGATATGACCACTCGAAGACTATTCTGTTGTTTTTTTTTTTGCAGACTATATCATTTTCCATTTATTTGTATCTTTAATATGAAGTTTGTCTTTTGTCTAGGATCAGCACTGGACTGCTAACCACGATGTTGGTGGTTCAAATCCATCAGTCGCTTCTTGGAAACCCTATACAGGGTCACCATGAGTCAGAACTGACTCTATAGCTTAACAACAACAACAGCCGATCTTTTGCAGAAGACAGGATAGGTCATGATCATTTTGGTTCATTCTGACAATGCTTTTTTTTTTCCTTTTTTCCTTAGTGGAATGTTTAACTCATTGTTGTTATGGTTAACTGCCCACTAATCTGGTCTGACTCGTAACAACCCTGTATAGGATTTCAAAGGAGTGGGTTTGAACCTCTGATCTTGTGGTCAGTCGTCCAGTGCTGATCCCACACCACCATGCCAGGACCCTTGATAGTTCATGAGCCTAAGTGTAATTCTTCTGTGGTTACATTTAGATCTATTTGTCTTCTGTTTTATTTTCCTACATTATCCTCTGTCCCTTTCTTTCTTTTTTTTTTTTTTAATGTTTTATTGTGAATTATATGATAGTTTACATGAGAGAACCTCAGTTCCATATTCATTCCATCGTATACCATTACATTGCCATGGTTCCAATTCCCTCCATGCCTCATCTTCCGACCAAAGGGCATATCCTAGAAGCCCGTGCTCTACCCTCCCCCCCTTTCTTTGGTTTTTGATTTTTGAAAACTGGATATTTTTTCAGAGCTCTGTTTTGTTTATTGACCTATTAATTGCCCCATTTGGCACTATTCCCATACACAAATGTTCTCCCCCACAAAAATTAGAGGATTCAGTTACATTCCTATTCATCAACAAAATCAAAAGAAGTACTTTAAAAAAGATGACATTTGAAATCTTATGAAATTGTTACTAGCAAAAACTACCAAAAGGCATATGTTACTTTTTTTGGAGGAAAATAGGAGCCATGGTGGCACAGTGGTTAAGCACTCACCTAGTAGCCCCAGAGTCAACGGTTCAAATCCCCCGCTGCCTCCAGCCTCTGGGCAGACAGTCTGCTCCATAAAGGTGACAACCTTGGAAACCCTACAGGACAGTTCTACTTGGTCCTTTTGGGTCACAAGAGCAGGAACTGACTCCACGGCAATGAAGGTTTGGTTGGTTTGATTGAGAAAATTGTAAATCTTCATTGAAAGATATCAAAACCCAAACCCAAAGCGGCCTCTTTCCACCAAGTCCGTTTCACCCCACAGTGATCCTATAGGACAGAAGAGAGTCACCACTGAGGGTTTCCAAAGGCTGTCATCTTTACCCAGAGGGCTCGAACCACCCACCTTCCGGTCAGCAGCCAAGTGCACCCCAGGACTTGTGACAGACAGAATAGAACATCAGATACTTAAATTGAAGAGTTACACCTCCTGGGGGTGGTCAGGGCTGTGGGCCCAGGATCCGGAGGGTCGCGGTCTGTGGCTGCCCATATACTTGAGAGAGACTGCCCACCTTCAAGCAGGGGAACAGAGTGGCAAGTTCACCCACACCATCAACAAAACCTGTGTCCAGAAGTTTCTCAAAAGACCTCATTTTGACTGCAGACGGAAGCTCACCACCTCCCCCAGCGGAAAGGGCCCCAGATTCAAACTGCTTTCTGGGGTCAGGATGGCCCTAGCCCTCGCTGTTGTTGTTAAATTTGGTTCTGACTCATAACGACCCTGTATAGGGTTTCCAAGGAGCAGCTGGTAGGTTTGAACCACCGCCCTTGTGGTTCACAGTCCAGTGCTGATCCCACAGCGCCACACCAAGCCCTACCTCTAAGGATCCTTTTAAACCTGAGGAGCCAGCCCAGGGGCCCGGCCCGCCCACAGCCGGATCGCACCCTGCTCCTGAAGGGACCGATGGAAGACGGGTGATGGGTTTAATTTATCGTAGGAAACCCGTTAAAGGCGCAGAGTCTTTGGAGAGCCCGGTGACAATAGGGCATAAAGCCTGCATTTAACCCGTCTGAATGGAAGCTAGATTTACTGTCAGGGCCAGACGGGATTTTTGTCCTCAAGTCATCTAGGAGTACATTGGCCACTAAAGACCTCGACAACAGAAGACAAACGTGGGACAAAGGGCGTGAATTGTAAAAGGAGCTCTGTCAAGGGACTTTAGATGTTCACCAGATAGAAACGCGCCGCTGCCCGGCGGAACTGGCTGTCCGGATTCGCCCAGCGGTTACGGAGAGCTTTAAATGCACATTTGATGGACCCCAGAGAATGGGGCCAATTTCATACACACGGACAGCAAGGTTTTGGAATCAAAGAAGGTGGCCGACGGCTCTGCCTCTGGGGACCAGGCTGCATTGTCAGGGTGACTTTGCAAGCCCAGGAGCGTGTTTTGAACTACATGTACATGCCAGGCGGATCGGCCCAGCAGCGGGATTTATGGCGAGGAACGAAGTTCTTGGAGGGGAAAGACAGGGGCCCCGACCAGCTGGGAAAGGTCTGTTGACAAGGCTGCATTAAGTGTCTGGACTTCCCCGGACACCATGGGGGGCAGGCGGCAGGGTTTGCAAAGCTGGGCCCAGGGCTGCAGGTGGAGGGGGACTTGCTTTTCAGGAACCATTCAAAGAGGAGGGGGCTCAGCACCCTCAGGGGCCTCCTGACAGTTTCAGTGTGGCCTGTCTCATTTCTGTCCCTTGACAACAATCAGCCAGAAGAAAGAACACATCTGTCTTGGATGAAGTACAGCCGAAGTCAGACGGGAGAGACTTCGACTCACGTACTTCGGACATGTTGTCAGGAAGGACCAGTCTCTGAAGACGGTCATCAGGCTAGGTCAAGTGGAAGGTCAGCAAAAAATGAAGACCCCCCCCCCAATGAGATGAATTGACACGATGTCTGCAACAGTGGTCTCAGACATAATGATGATCGTGAGGATGGTGCAGGGTTCGGATCTGTGTGTCAGCTGTGGCAAGCCCAGCTCAGATAGGATGCCTGAGACTCAGGAGTCCAGGGGTGGATTGTATATGAAGTCGCAATGAGTCGGAAGTAACTAGAGGATACCTAGCATCAGCCTGCATCCTTTCGGCCGAGGGAGGCTGTGGGTTCCTGCAATTGCAGATGGGAGATTTTGAGAAGCCTGTAGACCCCAGCTTTGCGGATAGTGACATTGTTAGTAGGACTAACAATGCCCCCACCCGGTCTAAAGGGGGACAGCCTCCCTCCAGCACAGCAGCCAAATTTTGACTCTTACTTTGACCCAAGGCCCTGACCACTTCTGGACTCCCAAGTCTCAGGTGTCCTATCTGAGCCAGACCCACCATAGCTGACACCCTACAAGCACACAGGGGTCCTGAGAGGTCTTGGCTGAGTCCCTGGCCCGCCTGGGCATGGTCACCCATCTGCTGCCCATCAGTGGGACGCTGTCCATCCAGCACAGAACAAGTGCTCATGAAGGATGCAATGGTGCTGATATCCCCCCCACCCCACCCCCGGGCTCTGATGCCCCCTGGGTGCCCCTTCTCCTGGAGGCTAAACGGGACCCCACATGGGCAGGACAGCCCAGCCTCCCAATGTATGCACACTCAGCCCCAGGTCATCTGGCTCTGAGCAAGGCTGAGGTGGCATGGGGGGGGAGGGGAGGAGGAAGGGGGGAGAAAGGGGGAGGCGGGAGCCAAGAAGGCAAGAAGGGAGCAGAGAGCTAAAGGGCTCATCCTGGCCAGTCTGCCCTCCCTGTGATTTCCCTGGGCATCCAACTTGGACAAGACCTCAGCACCCCTAGGCCTTAGGCCCCTGCTCCTCTCTGGGCCTGAACCCCATCAGGGCTGTGTGCTCAGCCTCAGCCTCAGCACAGGGTAGCCGTGAAGATACCTCATTCAGAGATTAGGTTAGAAAGACCAGAGCTTCCCCCTGGGGATTCTCCCTCCCTCTCTCTTCCCCTTCTCT
>NW_006409515.1:5106-19638 GCF_000296735.1 Chrysochloris asiatica | reverse complement strand
GCGACCCTGTACAGGGTTTCCGAGGGTGTAAATCCTTACGGGAGTAGAAAGCCTCATCTTTCTCCCACGGAGCGGCTGGTAGTTTCGAACCGCTGCCTTAAGGTTCACAGCCCGATTCGTAACCACTACACTACCAGAGGAATTAGGCTATCTGATTTCAAGCCTTTCTGTAGATACAATAATGAAAACCACATGGTATTGGCAGAAGAATCAACACACAAGATCAATGGGACAGAGCAGAGATCCAGCAATCGATCCACACACACATATGCCCAACTGATTTTAAAGCAATTCAATACAGGAAGTTCAGTCCTTCCAGCAAATGCTGCTGGACAATTGGACATCCACTGGCATAAACGTGAACACTAACTTACATCTTAAATAGTCCGCAAAATAAGCTCAAAATGGATCAGGAAATTCAATGTGATGTGGAAAGCTATAAAATGTTCAGGAGAAAACCAAAAACGCAGGCAATCTTTCAGATCTAAGGCTAAGTAAAGAATTCTTTGACTTGGTACCGAGAGCACGAATCATTAAGGGAAAATCGATCAACTGGACTTCATCAGCTGTAAGCACGTTTCTGTAAAAGTCTCAGCTAAGGAGCTCTGGTAGCGTAGTGGTTACGAATCGGGCTGCGAACCATAAGGTCAGCAGTTCGAAACTACCAGCTGCTCTGCGGGAGAAAGATGAGGCTTTCTACTCCAGTAAGGATTTACACCCTCGGAAACCCTGTACAGGGTCGCTATGGGTCGGAACCGACTCGAAGGCACTTAACAACAACAACAACAACCACCCACTGGGAGAGAACATATTCAAACCTCATCTGACAAAGGCCCCTCAAACCCAACAGGGAAAATGCCAACAACTCCAACTAGAACATGGGCAAATGACAGGAGTAGAGATTTCATCAGGGTAAGCATACAAATAGCAAGCAAACACCGTGTTCAACATCATTAACCATGCGGGAAATCCACAGTGAGGTGTCACTACGCAGACCTGGTTGTTGTTGTTAAGAGCCGTCGAGTTGGTTCCGACTCATAGAGACCCTGTATAGGGTTTCCAAAGAGCAGCCGGTGGGTTTGAACAGCTGACCTTGTGGTTAGCAGTTCAGTGCTTATCCTACAGCACCACACCAGGACTGCACACAGCTACCAGAAGATGCAAATTAAAATGTGTAACAACATTATGTGCTGGTGAAGATGCAGGCCATGGTGATGGGGATGGGAAAGGCTGTAGCCACTCTGGAAAGCAGTTTCTTTAAAACTCAACTTGAAATGATTCCACGACCCAGCTATTGCACACCTGCGCATTTACTCCAGGACAAGAAGACGGTGAGCACACAGACACCTATAGAAGGTCTATTTGAGTGCACACACATCTATGTGGATGATTGGTTGGTTGGTTATGTGCCATGGAGTCGGTTCCGACCCATAGCTACCCTGTATAGGGTTTCTGAAACAGTAAATTTTTAATGGGAACAGAAAACCTCGTCTTTCTCCTGAGGAACAGCTGGTAGTTTTGAACTGCTGACCTTGAGATTAGCAGCCAACTCATAACCACTACGCTACCAGAGCTCCTTGTTGTTAAGTGCCGTCAGGTTGGTTGTGGTCCATAGCGACACTATAAGGTTTCCTAGGAGCGGCTGGTAAGCTTGAACCACCAATCTTGCAGTTCAAACTGACTTTGCAGTCCAGCACATTAACCCACAACACCACACCAGGACTCCACAAATGTCTAGAGAAGCTTTATTTGTCATCACCTAAAAGAGATCTCAAATGGAGGTCCTGAGAATGGGGGAGAAATGTGGAGCAAAACCAAAAATCATAAAAAGAAATACAGAAATACAGAAACTACCAGGCTTATGAGTCTGATGCAGACTAGTAGAACTCCCAAGGCTACGGTCCTTAGACACCCTTCAAGCCTGAGCTGAACTCATCTATCTGGTTCAACTTTCAGTTAAACAATGTTGCTGTTGTTATTGTTAACAGCCTTTGAGTTGGTTCTGACTCATAGCGACCCTGTATAGGGTTTCCAAGGAACAGCTGGTAAGTTTGAACTGCCAACCTTGCGGTTCAAATGGACAATGAAGTTGAGCACTTATCCTCTGGTGCCACACCAGGACTCCCAGCCAAACAATAGTCAGACCCATTAAGGAGCTCTGGTAGCGTAGTGGTTACGAATCAGGCTGCGAACCTCAGGGTCAGCAGTTCGAAACTACCAGCTGTTCCATGGGAGAAAGATGAGTCAGGCTTTCTGCTCCCGTAAAGATTTTCAGCCTCAGAAACCCTGTACAGGGTGGCTATGAGTCGGAACCGACTCGATGGCACATAACAACATAAGGTGAACACCAGGGTGGTCCGTACGCCTCCTAACAATCAACCCTAGGAGATCAGAAGGGCAGCGTCAGCCCAGGTCCACCTAGGGAGAAAGCTCAGAAGGCGGGAAGAATGAATGGAAACAGGAAGCAGAGGGAGGAAGTGGGAAGAGTGTTGTTCCCTCGTCCTGGGAATTGCAAACAACGCCACTGAACGAAACGAGTAGGATTGTTGGATGGAAAAGCAATTGGCTCTGTAAACCTTCACTCAAAAAAAGAACAGCATATGAATTAGTCAACAGGCAAACATCACAAGACAAGGTTTATTGCGCATGGAGCAGAGTAGCTAAAACGGAAAAAACTGACAATACTAAATGTGAATGAGGATAGGAAGCCACCAGAATAGACGGCTTTAGAAAACAAGAGTTGAGTGACAGGATCTACAAAACTCAAGCAGGCACTCCAGTTCCGAGCCATGGCTTACGTCCACCAAAGAGTGCGGTGTAGACTAGAATGCTCACGTTCTTTCTGTTAATACCAGACCCAAACTGGAACCAATTGACAAACAGACTGCTTCAAATTCACACCAAAAGATCCTAAAGTCCCTGCCATTGAGTGTTCTGACTCAGTGACTCTGTAGGTTTCCAAGACAGTCAGTATTTTCAGGAGCAGCTGGTGGGTTCAAACCATCAACCTTACAGTTAGCAGCCCAGTGCTTAGCCCACAGTGTCACCAGGAGTCCTTCAAAGAGATCCTGTTGTTGTTGTTGTTGTTGTTGTCAGGTGCCATCGAGTCAGAACCGACTCATAGCGACCCCCTGCACAGCAGAACGAAACAATGTCTGATCCTGGGCCAACCTCACTATCGCTCTCACACTTGAGGCCATCAATGATGCCACCTGGCTGATCCATCTCATTGGGGGTCTTCCTCTTTTTCTCTGACCCTCCACCTGACCCAGGATGACATCCTTCTCCAGCGACTGTTCTCTCCAGACAATATGTCCAAAGTATGAGAGACGAAGCTTAGCCATCCTGGCCTCCAAGGAGCACTCTGGCTGCACTTCTTCCAAAACAGATCTATTGGTTCTTTTGGCAGCCCATGGCACCCTCAGTATTCTCCTCCAACACCACAACTCAAAGGCATCAATTCTTCTACGATCTTCCTTATTCACTGTCCAGCTTTCGCATCCATACGAGGCTATTGAAAACACCATGGCCTGGGTGAGGCATACCTTAGGCCTCAAGCTGACATCTCTGCTCTTCAATACTTTAAAAAGTTCCTGTGCAGCAGATTTGCCTAGTGCAATACGTCGTCTGATCTCTTGACTGCTGCTTCCGTGAGTGTTGATAGTTGATCCAAGAAGAGATCCTACTCAGTGTTAAAAAAACAAGAGTCCGTCATACACTCAACAATACAGACAGGCATCAAAAAGCTTGTGTTGAGCAAAAGAAGCAAACACACACACAAACCTATTTTTATGAAGCTCAAAGACTGGCAGAGCAAAGCCATGACAATGGAAGTCAAATGAGTGGTTTTCAGGGATGAGGGGATTGAGTAGCCATGGGCACAGGGCTGGCAGCCTTCAGCACCTTGACCAGGTGGTCAAGGTACCTAAGAGGTTCTTACAACCGATTTATGGGGGAGGGGAGCATAAACCAGCTCAAGAATGTTTTCTATGGATTACCTGTTAGAATGGGAGCATGGTGGCTCTGTGGGATAAACACTGGACTGAAATCCACAGGTCTACAGTTCAAGCCTACCAGCCGCTCCTCAGGAGAAATATGAGGCTTTCTGTTCCCTAGAGGATTTAAAGGCTCAGAAACCCTACACGAGGTCGCAATGAGTTGGCACCAGCTTGACCGCACTTAGCAACAACAACCTGTTAAAGTGATGCTGATGTTATTAGTTACCATCCAACTCATAGTGACCCCATGAACATCAGCATGAATGGCTGCCTGGTCTCTTTGTTTTCAGCCACTGAGAACCCTGAATGTCTTTCCTCCTGGGGCTCCCCTTCCAGCACGGCATCAAGCAACATTACGTTGGGAGCCACAGCACTTCACTGCTTAATTTTCTGGAAGCAGATAGCCAGCTCTTTATTCCTCATCAGTCTGAATCTGGAAGTTCAGCTGAAATCTGACCACCATGGGCAACTTTGCTGGTATTAGAAATACCAGTGACATCGTTCCCAGCAGCACGGTCACACATAAGCTGTCACAGTACAAGACACTGGGTTGAAATGACAGCATTTTGAACATGTTGGGCTAAACGCAATATAGTGTTTAAGTAAATATCACCTGCTTGCTCTTTTGGGTTTAATGGAACCACGAGAAATTACCATTGCACAAATTACCATCTCTGTTGTGGGTCACCTTTCCATTGGACAGTGTTACCTGAGAGAATTCTGTCTATAACTCTTCTCTCCTTCTCGACTTCTAACTCTCTTTATTTGTACTTACTTTGTAAACATTCTTTCCTCCAATCCCATGACTTCACGTTCCCAATCAAAACTCAAGGAAGTTCCTGGGAGGCACAAATGGTTAAGTTTTCAGCTAATAACTGAAGCGTTGTTGGTTCAGACCCGGCAGGCTGCTTCTGAAGAGTCCCAGGATTGAAGACTCAATGGGGCAGTTCTACTTTGCACACACACGTGGTGTCACCCTGAGCGGGAATGGATTTACCGGCCACCAACAACATACTGCAGCTCTTCCCCTACATGGAACTCCCCGATCTCATCATCAAAGTCCATCTTCATCCAGAGAAATGCTCATTTAGGAAAAATACGAACTTGGAGCCCCGTTTTCACAGCCTTCTCGCTCCTGGGTCCCCTACTCACTGGGCAGGTGAACCCCTCTGCAGAGGCTGAACTGGCCTCCCTGCCCACACGAAGCTCAGCCAACAGGGTGTTAGAAGAGCACAAGAGTCATTTTAGTTTCTCCCCCACCTCACCCTTCTCCCGCTCCATGCCTCAGTTTCCCCATCTGTGCAGGGGCGGGGGGCAGCCTGGGACTGATGTCCTCTGAGGTCCTGGCTGATCCCTCATTCGCCAGTTGGATACAGTAGGAAAACAAAATGCCATGGATGGAGTTTGGTTCTTCCCAGCCTGCAGCTGGGCCCTGGGCCAGGGGACATCCGCCAGACTCCATGGGCAAACAGATGGGGACAGTTGAGCAGGCTGCTTGCCATGGGCAGGCCAGACAAGGCTGGGCAGGTTGGCACCAAGCAGGATGGCTCTGGTCAGTCAGGGCAGTGGGGAGCCATTTGCAGCTGGTACTCTGGAGCCCTGGCCTCCAGCCTGCAGCCCCCCAACACTCTCACCACCCCGACAGCAATGGAAGGGTCATGTTCCCAGATGACCCCACCAGGCTCAGGACCAGGGATCCAAGGCCCTGGCAGCTCATGTACCCTGGCAGTTCAGCCGAGATTTACCGGATAGCCTGTACCTCGGGGAGGGGACAACGCAGCCTGGTGATCAGACACACACAAACTGCTCTGGGTCCAAGTTCTAGGTGTATTATTTGCGCAAGCATTTTTCCCTTTCTGAGCCTCACTTTCTCCTTCTATAAGATGGGCGCAAGGGCAGTATCTTGCTCCGAGCGTAGATAGGAGGAATAAGTAGGAATGAGGCCCATGGAACATTCACCAAAAGGGTGAGAATGAACAGATGAGAAGAAAAGCAAAATTGTTTTTAAAACCAAAACAATGAGGTCTGGCTCCTTTGACTGGCATAACCTACCCTGGGCACCAGGGAACATGCCTGGCTCAGGAACCTGTGGGTCTGATTGGAAAGAGACCCTCCCCAGCCTACTGGGGAATGACCCTCAGTTATCCCATGGGCCCCAGGTCCCTGACAGCGCCGCCTCATTGAGGTGTAGCATGGTGGTAGAATGTAGGCACTTTTGCTATTGGAAAGTTTTCATGATCTTTAAATCCGATTCCAGGGAGTATGAAAGAGCCACACACACATTTAGGCTCTGTGACTCATGAGCCGTCAGCAGCAAGTTGCTGTTAGGACTTGAACGTGGGCGGGCAGAGATTTCCAAAGATCAGGGTGGGTTTCGAAGCCTCTGAAAGCTTTCGGTTTATGACCGGCTGACAGGCACATAAAGAAACAGTATTTTTCCCAAGGAAAAGGCTCTCACGTCCAGGGTGAGGTTAATCATTCTGCAGATGCCTTTGATCCCCACCGGGAGGGGAAGGCCCGCTCCCTCCTGACAACCAGTGCATTTGTTTCCTGGCTTTCCCAACAAACTGGGGCTGCTCAATTTTCTTGGCCAAAGAATGTGGCAAACTTGGGGACTGAGGCAGACCAACAGTATTGGAGTCACCGAGTGCCAGAAGCTAGCCCAAATGTCCAGGACTGCCTGCACCCCACTAGCCCCTGGGGGTGGCTTCCTCACACCCACCTAGAGCTCACAGCCACGCCAGGTCTGGTGCTTAAAGCTGCAAGTATAAGGACCCATAAAAGCCCCTCAAGCCAACAGCCTGATGTACAGCGTGGTGAAACGGGCAGGCCAAGTTCTCACTTCTGGGAGTAGGTAACGTCATCATTTGAATCCAAATGTGTCTAGTGCTTCGTCACGGCCTCACTTCCTTACCTCAAAGCCTCAGAAAGCTTCCATAGAGACCCCTAGGACCAACAGTCATACCAGGGAGGTACATGCTCCTCAGAGCAGCTGATCAGCCGTGTGAGCCTAAAAGGGCAGTGTTTGCCCAGGGAGCAAACACAGAAGGCAGGAAGGGAGCAGAACCAAGGATGGACAGAGATAGAAAACCCAGGGAGGAAGCGGGAAGAATGCTGTTCCATTGTGGGAACCACAGTCAATACCATGAAATAAAATGTGCACCAATTGTTTCTGGGGAAACTGCTCTGCTCTGTAAACTTTCACCCCAATCACAACAAAAAGTCAGAAAACAAAAACAAAAAAATCTGTCTAAAGTTTCCAGGATGCTGAGGGTGGATTTGAACTGCTGACCTTGTGATTCACAGTCCGGTGCTGATCCTATACAGCTGCAGACCAGGAGTCTGCCCTTAATCATACTTGCCTTAAATTGGCAGAATCCTGAAAATGAAATGAGGTGTCTTTGGTGCCATAGGATCAGCACTGCACTGTGAACTGCAAGATCAGCAGTTCAAACCCACTAATAGGCACCAGGGCCGACATCACCAACTCCCTGCGGGGTCTAGGCACTCACAATGCTTTCCCTGCCTTTACCCTCAGAGATTTTTCAAAGATCTGAGACAGACATGGGATGTGGAGAGTGTAGGGTAGGGTAACTGCCCTCCTTCAGGGAAGGGAAACCGAGGCAGGCTTCAAGGGACCTTCTATTGTGTATGGGGTCCACCCTTAAGGAAGAGCAGGGGTCCGCCAAGTAGGCCTCATAGAAGAGGGCACCTCATGTGCAAAGCCATGAGAGGTGAGGGGTCAAGGACCATGGCACCTTGGGGTCAACTGAGTCAAGGACTGCAGGAATGGAGCCCCAAATAATGAACAGTTTTAAAGAAGGTCAAGTTCTGGGCTGGTACAACCGGTGAATGCACTTGGCCAATAAACGAAAGGTTGGTGGTTCAAGTTCTCCCAGAGGACTTGCCTCAGAAGAATGACCTGGCAATCTAGGTCTCCCAAAACAACCATTGAACAAAACGACTGAGCACAACTCTACTCTGACCACAAGGGGGCGCCGTGAGTTAAAGTCTATTCCAGAACAGTGGGTTGGTTTTTAAAGACAAGAAATACTCTCACAGTACTGGAAGCTGCGAGTTCAAATCCCAGTGTGAGCCACATGGAACCTTCCTGAAGCTCAGAGAGGAGCAGCTCAGGGCCTTCTGGCAGACTTTGTCTGTGTCTCTGTATTTGTTCTCTTTTGTAAGGACACCGCTGGAAGACGTACCACCAGAAGTCTCCTTAGAAGCCAGGATGGTGAGACTTTGTCTCTGGTGTTTGGACATGGGATCAGAAGGGACCAGTGCTTAGAAAAGGACATCATGTTTGGTATAGTGGAGGGTCAGCGAGAAAGGTTTATTGGTGCAGTGACCACAGCCCTGGGTATAAATATCACAACTGTGAGGCTGGCGCAGAACAAGGCTGTTTCCTTCCATTGTGCGCGGGGTCGCAACGCATCTGAACCAACTCAGTGGCACTCGGCAACAACAACTGGGAGGTATCAGGACCCACCTTGGCCTCACGTTAACTGAGAACATCTGCAAAGACCCCATCTCCAAACAGTGTCATATTCACAGGGACCAAGATTACAACTCCTGTGTATCTTTTGGGAGACACAAGACAATCCAAAACTATGGGGTCAAGGATAAGAGAAACGCGAGTAAACATGGTTACCAAGCTGCTGAGCCAAGGGTCTAGGGTTTGATCCTGGGAGCCCACGGCACCGCAAAGGGGAAAGATGGGCTCAGAGACCCAAACACTGTCTCCAAGTTGGCCATGCTGTTGTGAAAGGGGTTGGGAATAAAGGCAGGAAGACCAGACTCACTGGCAGACACAGTCCATGTGGGCCAAGCCACACTGCTGTCTGAAGGAGCTCAGGCCTTTGGAAATGGAGGGAGGAATCTTTCCCTTGCAGCAGGCCTGGGGCCCTCAGAGCAGACAGACACGAGGTGGACACAGGGATCATCTCTGGAAGTTGGCCTGGTTTGGAGACATGGGCCACAGTCACATGCAAGGCACAACCACGGAATCTCTGCAGGATTGAGCAGATCTTTCTCCAGGACACTTCCTCCAGGATGGGGAGAGATAACCAAAGGTCCCTTTGTCTTCTTGGAGCCTAAATGTCCGATTTCACATTGAGTTGAGGGATGGAGCCGGGGAGGGGAGGGGAGGGGACGCCATCACTGGGCATCATTCATTAACCACACACTGGGCCCTTCATGGAGCCCAAAACTCGCCCTTGTGCCTCTGCAAAGATTTATGGAAGCCCCGGGGTGGGCTCATTTATTTTCCCCAAAACTGATTTGAAAACACCGTTTGCATCTGCCCTGGAGGGGAAAAAAAAAGTGCCTGTTTGGCAAACTTTGTTTGAAAAATCTGCTCATCCCCATAAAACTGGCTGCATGTTGGATCTGAGGCGGACGGGTGGGGGGTGGGGGTGTTGGGGACGGAATGGTTTCACCATGGTTCTTCTCTGTCATCCCATAGCCAGAAAAAATACCTGGAGACTATGAACTCAGATGCTTCTTCTTGCACATTGGGGCCCACAAAGGCAGCGATGTTGTGGCCCTCTGCTCCCATGGTTAAGATAATCCTATCGCCTTACCTAACCCCTTCAGGGGCATTTGTGACCGGGCCATTGCAAAGTACAAAGAAAACGTGTAAAACAAGATGAGAAAAAATAGACAAAAAGGAATCCTACTTGGACTCTCCAGAAAGGAAAAAATGTCATCCATGAACCTTATCTGTCTTCCTATCTCTAATATACAAAGACTCCTTGTCTAAATTGCTGAGAAAGGAAAACCAAATAATAAAAATGTGAGCAAAAGATACAATTGAGCAATGCATAAAAAGAAAAATTATGATCAATAAACACAGGTAGCAAAATGTTCGCTTTTACTCACAATTGAAGAAATGCAACTCGAAGCATGTTATATAGTTGTGGGCTTGATGTACAACCGAACAAACTTCGGCCCAGTCTTATACTGCTTCATGGTTACTATGAAGTTTCAGGCCATTGTTTCAACTTTTAACTAAAAACAGACACCATGCCACGCCGGTTACTGTCAAGTTGATTCTGATCGTGGCAATTTCACGTGCGTCCGACTAGAATTCTGCTCTGTAGAGTGTCCAGTGGCTGCTTTTTCTAAATTGCTCCTGGGTGGATTCGAACCATCAATCTTTAATTAGAGGCTGACCACCTAACCACTCATGCTCCTCAGTGACTCTAACGTAAAACTTGGTTGCTTTTGTTACGTACATCAGTTCCGACTCTGCAGCTCAGAGCCAAACCCTGCCTGGTCCTGTGCGTTTCTCACAATCGTCATGTGTCTAAGCCCACTACTGCACCCACTGTGCCAATCCATCTTGTTGCAGGTTTTCCTCTCTTTTTGCTGGTCTGCTCCTTCAAAGTGGCAGCATCGATGGGCTCAAGCATGGCAGCCACAGTGAGGTTGGCCCTGGATCAGGCAGTGCTTCGTTCTGCTGTGCATAAAGTCGCTATGAGTCAGTATAGACTTCATGGCACCTAACAACAACTTCTTCACTACCACCACATGTCTGTCAGTCTGTCCTACTGTTTTGGCTTGCATGTTGCTGTGATGTTGAAAGCTATGGCACCAGTATCTTACATACTAGCAGGGTCACCCATGGTGGACAGGTTTCAGCAGACCTTCCAGATGAAGACAGACTAGGAAGAAGGAGAGGCAGGCTACTTCTGAATGGATAGGCACTAAAAACCATACGAATCGCAGTGGAAAACTGTCTGATATGATGCCAGAAGATGAACTCCTCAGGTTGGAAGGCCCTCAAAACATGACTGGGGAAGAGCTGCCTCCTCAAAGTAGAGGTGACCATAAAGACTTCGATGGAGTAAAGCTGTTGGGACCTTCATTTGCTGATGGGACACAACTCAAAATGAGGGGGGAAAGCTGTAAACATCCATTAATAGTCACAATGTGGAATGTACGAAATATGAACCTAGGATTATTGGAAATTGTAAAAACTGAAATGGAACGCATAAACAACCTAGGCATTGGTGAGCTGAAATGGACTGCTATTGGCCATTTTGAATCGAATAGCACGTGGTTTACTAAGCCGGGATGACAAATTGAAGAGGAATGGCATCGCATTCATCATCAAAAAGGAATACTGCAAGATCCGTCATGAGGTACAACGCTGTCTGTGATGGGATAACAGCCAATCTGCCTACAAGGACAACCAGTTAATACCACTATTATTCAACTCTACACACCCCCCACTAGAGCCAGTAAGGATGAAACTGAAGAATTCTACCAACTTCTTCAGTCTGAAATTGATCTAACATGCAATCAAGATGTATTGATAATTACTGGTGATCAAAATGTGAAGGTTAGAAAAAAAAGAGGAAGGCTAAGTAATTGGAAAATATGGCCTTGAAGATAAAAATGATGCTGGAGATCACATGATAGAATTTTGTAAGAACAATGACTTACTCATTGCAAATACCTTTTTTAAACAACATAAAAGTTGACTATACACATGGACCTCACCAGATGGAATACACAGAAAGCAAATTAACTACATCTATGGAAAGAGACAGTGGAAAAGCTCCATATCATCAGCCAAAATAAGGCCAGGAGCAGATTGTGAAATAGACCATCAATTGCTCATATGCAAATTCTGGCTAAAGCTGAAGAAAATTAAAACAAGTCCATGAGAGCCAAAACATTACCTTGAACATAGCCTACGTGAATTTATAGATCATCTGAAGAACAGATTTAATACACTAGGCACTAAAGACCGAAGATCAGAGGACTTGAGGAATAGCATCAAGAACATTATACAGAGAAAAAAAGCCAAAAGCCATTAGGAAGACAAGAAAGAACAGAAAGACCAACATGATTGTCAGAAGAGGCTCTGAAACTTGCTCTCTAGCATAGAGTTGCTAACGCAAATGGAAGAAATGAGGAAGTAAAAGAGTTGGACAGAAAATTTCAAAGGTCAGCTCAAGAAGACAAAGTCAAATATTTTAACTAAATGTGCAAAGATCTGGCGTTAGAAAACCAAAAGGGAAGAATGTGTTCAGCAATTAAGTGTTCCAGAACACTTAATTCTGCTCATTAAGAATCTGTACATAGACCAAGAAGCAGCTGTTTGAATAGAGGAAGGGGACACTGAATGCTTTAAAATCAGGAAAGCTGTACACCAGGATAGCATTCTTTCACCGTACTTATTCAATCTGTATGTTGAGCAAATAATCCGAGAAACTGGATTATATGAAGACGAACGTGGCATCGGGCTTAGAGGAAGACTCATTAACAACCTGCGATATGTAAGTGATACAACCTTGCTTGCTGAAATTGAAGAGGACTTAAAATACTTACTGATGAATGTCAAAGACCATAGCCTTTGGTACGGATTGCATCTCAATGTAAAGAAAACAAAAATCCTCACCACTGGACCAATAAACATTTTTATCAGTGGAGAAAAGACTGAAGTTGTCTAGGACTTCCCTCTTGTTAGATCTACTAACATTCATTGAAGCAATAGTCAGGAAATTAAATGACGTTTTGCAATAGGCAAATCTGCTGCACAAGACCTCTTTAAAGTGTTGAAGAGCAAAGATGTCAGCTTGAAGACTAAGGGCACCTGACCCAAGCCATGGTATTTTCAATAACCTCATATGCATATGAAAGCTGGACAGTGAATAAGGAAGATCGTAGAAGAATTGATGCCTTTGAGTTATGGTGTTGGAGGAGAATATTGAAAGTGCCATGGGCTGCCAAAAGAACCAATAGATCTGTTTTGGAAGAAGTGCAGCCAGAGTGCTCCTTGGAGGCCAGGATGGCCAAACTTCGTCTCTCATACTTCGGACATATTGTCAGAAGGAACCAGTCACTGGAGAAAGATATCATGTTTGGTAAGGTAGAGGGTCAGAGAATAAGAGGAAGACCCCCAGCGAGATGGATTGGCAAAGTGGCAGCATCTAGGGGCTCAAACGTGGCAACAATTGTGAGGTTGGCCCAGGACTGGGCAGTGTTTCATTCTGTTATGCATAGGGTCACTGTGGGTCAGTACTGACTTGATGGCACCTACCAACAACAACAATCAAGGATAAAGGGAGGGAGGGGCAAGATGGGGCATACGGGGCCTGGCAAAGGTGAGGGAGGTCTCAGGTAAGTTCAGCCTGTGGTCCCCAAGGACAACCCCCACCATTGGACAAAGCCAGGAGCTAGCTTTTCATATCCTGTGTCAGTCAGTCCATGACCAGGAGCCTCAGGTGGGGTGCCAGAGTTTCCTCAAGAGGTAGGGGGTTAGCTCATCACATCCCCACCCCCCCATAAGTGGGTTATGGACAACATCACACTCACTGCCCAGCCCTGTGGTTTCTAAAAGGTTGACCAGCACACCGTGAACCCCAAGTTCATATTCCATCTGGACTTTCTGTAGGTGCTGGCTGGTACGAACATCCCTGGACCCTATTCTGTTGTGGTCTCTGTTGGGACACCAGGAGAAACCAGACAGTGGGGTAGATCTTTGCAGACATCAGAATTACATTATTCTCTGCAAGGATGCTGTCTCTATAAAGTCCCCACGAATACAGAATTAACAAATACCACAGTAGACTTGTCAGACCTCAGCTGACATTTTTCAGCTCTCTGCATGTGCCCGTGTACACGGATGACAGGAAAAGCACCAGGAGAATTTTTAGTGACTCTTTGAATAATTAGCATCAACACACACAAAGGGATTTATCTCACAGAATTGGCTTTTGTGAATGTGGGGCTGCCAAGCTTAAAACCGTAGACAGAACAGCCGGCTGGAACAGGGCAAAAATTGAAGTCATGGTCCTGAGACGGAATTCTTCCTTTAGATCTTGACCGGCTCTCAGCATCCAGAATAATCTAGTCAACGGATGTAGATGTTCACCAC
Source organism: Chrysochloris asiatica (assembly GCF_000296735.1). NCBI lineage: Eukaryota > Metazoa > Chordata > Mammalia > Afrosoricida > Chrysochloridae > Chrysochloris > Chrysochloris asiatica. The sequence continues at coordinate 5,748 of NW_006409515.1, read as the reverse complement.
ATCTAAACATACCTTCCTAGCAGAGCGGAGCTTTAGTGTTCGGTGGAGGAACATCACCACTTACCAGCCAATGTGTCATGCTGGGGCAATTTCCATGTGGCTGTGATGCTGGAAGCAACACCTCTGGTATTTCAGACACCAGCAGCATTACCCATCATGGGCAGATTTCAGCAGAACTTCCAGAGTAAGACAGACTAGGAAGACAGGGCTGCTTCTAAAAGTCAACCGATGAAGACTGTGAATTACCACAAGACACTGTGCAACCCTTTGCTTGTCCCTGTCACCCCACAGTGGGTTGGAGAAAATGGCCCTTTCTCTCTCGTCAGGTGCTGAAGAGCAGCAGGTCCACACAGCACCATGATTCTTCCTTTTCAGAATAGAGGGGGCATCCTTTCCAAGAGAATGACCTAGAAAGAGGGAACAAGAGAGGGAGATAGGAGGGAAAGAATGGAAGAAGGGAGGGACAAGAGAAGAGTAAGAACATGAAGGGGATGCAGGGACGAAGGAGGGAAGTAAAGGAGAGATGGATGGATGGATGGATGGATGGATGGATGGATGGATGGATGATGGATGGATGGATGGATGGATGATGGATGGATGGATAGATGGATGGATAGATGGATGGATAGATGGATGATGGAT
>NW_006409515.1:3114-4931 GCF_000296735.1 Chrysochloris asiatica | reverse complement strand
TGGATGGATGGATGGATGGATGGTGGGTAGGAGGGAGGGTGGTAGAGGAAGAAAGAAAAGAAATAGCAAAGAAAGAACACCGGAATGAGCCAGAAGCCCCTCATCAACACGTGTCTCCCTGCGTTGTGAAAACACTTTGTCTACAACTCAGAAAACTGGACCCCAGTCCCCGCCCCCGCCCCCGAGCCGGCGGCCACATCAGTCTTGGCCACATCTGTCTTTTCCTGCTGCCCCCTCGGAATGAAATGAACCTCCCCCCCGTAGAAAAGTCCTCTATCGTCTGCCTGCTCTTTCTTTCCCTCTCAAAACAGATTGTGAGACAGATGATTGCATTGTTCTGTCCCATTTCCATCTGAAAACTGCCTCCGTGTTGGTCACCAGGCGTCCCGTGATGGGCCCGGGCACCGCGGGGCCACGTGGGGTGGCAGCCCTCGCCCGCCGTGCCCCCCAGGGCGCTTCACTTGGAAGAGGAAAAAGAACTGCAGACAAAGGTAGGAACATAAATTAAGGCCCGGCTTTTTTAAGTTCAAGCTGAATATTCTTTATTTCTGCAGAGCTCTCAGAGGTCAGCACGGCGATCCAGTAATGCATGTGTAATGTATTAAGAGGGGGAAAGAGAGGGATCGCTGGCCGCTGCGAACGGTCTGTCTGCCACCATTGCGTTGGCAACATTATCTCAAGCCAGTGGACATGCAGCAAGTCAAGTGCAGACTTGCAAGAAGTCAAGTGTGGACAGAGAACAGTCCTCCACCGTCGCTGTTGTATCTACAGAAAGCACACTCGTCCTTGGTGCTCAAAGGGGCAGGGGGACAAATGTCTTGACAGACAGGAGAACTGCTACCAAGTTGGCCCCCTCGCCCAGGCCGGCTGGGATGTGCTGGCCTGGTGACTGGACAAGGCTGAGTGGACGTGCTAGCCCAGCCAGTAAGTCCCCTTCCTTGGTCAGTGGGGAGGTCAACCCTCCCCTCACCCCCACGTTTCTGCTCTTAGGTTCGCCATCCCCATGCAGATACTGTGCCATCTATGTCTGTTGTTCTAGAAACTTCGGGAAATGGAAACCAGAGGCAAAGGACAGCCAGCAAGAGCCAGCAGGGAAGGCAAGTGGAGCAGATTCATCCTCGCAGGGTGGGTCGGGTGGAGCTGCAAGCCCAGTCCAGTGACTTTGATGTGGGGCCCCAAGCAAGCTGTAAGGTTCTAAGCTGCAGACTGAAAGGTTGGAAGTTCAAGTTCACCCAGACGTGCTTTGGAAAAAAGGCCTGGTAATTTACTTCTGAAAAAGCATACACTAGGAACCCTACGGAGCACAGTTCTGCTGTGGCACACACAGGGTGCCCGGAGTTAGAGTCAGCTGGACGGTAGCGGGTAGTTGCCGCCAGAGGTATCCTGAAGAAACATATCCACAGCGAGTGTGGGTACCATGCTTAGGACCCTCCTGGAGGAGGCGCCTGTGAAATGAACCTGGTCATCAGTTCTAACTCTGAGGTGTCCCCCACGCTGACCACAGGCAGTTACGTACGACCTGAGGTCCTTCCACCAAGCCCTGTTGATGTTGGGTGCCATGAAGTCAGTTCCAAATCAAAGAGAACTTAGGCACAAAAGAACAAAACACTGCCAGTATGATGTCCTTCTCCAGGGACTGGTCCCTCCCGAGAGATGAAGTCTGGCCATGTTGGCTTCTAAGGAGCGTTCCAGCTGTACTTCTTCCAACACAGATTTATTTGTTCTTCTGGCATTCCAAGTACTCTTAATATTCTCCAAGACCCTAACACAAAAACATCAATTCTTCTATGGTCTTCCTTATTCACTGTCCAGCTTTC
>NW_006409515.1:0-1034 GCF_000296735.1 Chrysochloris asiatica | reverse complement strand
ACAAAACATCCTAAAGGGAGTTCTGTGGACTGAGAACCAACAAGAACAGACAACAACCAGAGATTGACATATGTGGCAGCATCTCCCAGAATTAAATCAACAGAAAGAAGAGTTGAGAACAGAACAAAACTGTAAGAAAAAACTCAGAGAATCTGGGAGATCAGTCTATGATCAAAACAAGTTCAAGGTAAAAGAAGGTAAACATATAGGAACAGATATCCAGATAGTGAGGAGGTCAGGTTGATTACAGGATAAAATAGACTGCAGTAAATGGAGGTAAAAGTTAATGGACTATAAGGCAACCTCAAAGAAACTTAACACGTCACAACATACCAAGAGAATGAAAATCCAAAAAGAACATGGAAACATTAAAACTATGAGGAAACTCACAAGAAAAAACATAAAAAGGTCTTGTGCAGCAGATTTGCCTAAGGTAAGTACATCATTTGGTTCCTTAACTGCTGCTTCCATGAGTGTTGATTGTGGATCCAAACAAAATGAAGTTTTTTTACAACTTCAATCATTTCTTCATTTATCATGATGTTATTTATTGATCCAGTGGTGAGGATTTTTGTTTTCCGTACCTTGAGATGCAACCCATACTGAAGGCTGTCATCTTTGATATTCATCAGTAAGTATTTTAAGTCCTCTTCACTTTCAGCAGGCAAAGTTATATCATCTGCATATCGCCGGTTGTTAATGAGTCTTCCTCCAATCCTGATACCACATTCTTCTTCATATAATACATCTTCTCAGATTATCTGCTCAGCATACAGGTTGAATAAGTATAGTGAAAGAATACAACCTTGTTGCACACCTTTCCTAATTTTAAACCATTCAGTGTTCCCATGTTCTGTTCAAACAACTGCCTCTTGGTCTATGTACAGGTTCCTCATGAGCACAATTAAGTGTTCAGGAATACTCGTATCTGGCAATGTTGTCCACAGCTTGTCATGATCCACACAATTGAAAGCCTTTGCATAGTCAATAAAGCACAGGTAAACATCTTTCTGGTATTCTCTGCTTTCAGCCAA
>NW_006409514.1:52274-52818 GCF_000296735.1 Chrysochloris asiatica | reverse complement strand
TCCAAACATACCTTTATATTTGTTTCAGAGTCCCAACACCATCTCGTGAGACCGGTATTCATGTTGTTGTTGACAGAGCTCTCGCTGCTCGAAGATCTTGCTGCTTGAAGATCTCGCCAGATAAATAAATAGTATCATGATAAATGGAGAAAAGATAGAAATTATTGAAGACTTCACTTTCCTTGGATCCACAAACAACACTCATGAAAGCAGCAGTCAAGAAAACAAACCATCACATAATTCACAATATAAACTTGTTTTTAAAAAGAAAGAAATCAAAAGACGTATTGCTTTAGATAAATCTGCTGCACAAGACCTCTTCAAAATGTTAGAGAGCAAAGATGTCAGTTTGAGGACTAAGATGTGCTGACCTAAGCGATGGTATCTGCAATCACAGTGCTATTGCCGGACGCCAAAATACTATAGCATTCATCTCAGAAATCATCTTTAAGTAGATCTTCATGGTGGCTATCATAGCATAAGCCTTTAGTTAGAGCCCACCTCTTAAGAACATGTTGTCATTGTTGCTAAGTGCTGTCAAAAC
>NW_006409514.1:39292-50929 GCF_000296735.1 Chrysochloris asiatica | reverse complement strand
AGGAGTGGGTGGTGGGTTCGAACCATCAGCCTTGTGGTTAGCAGTCCAATGCTTACCCTATAACACCACACCAGAACTCCAGTATAAACATTATCCCCTCACCCCTCCAGAAAAAACAAAGAGTCCTGGTGTGGTGCTGTGTGTTAATGTGCTGGACTGCAGAGTTGATTTGAACTGCAAGGTCGGTGCTTCAAGCTCACCAGCCATTCCTCAGAAAGTCTATATAGGGTCACTATGGGTCAGAACTGAATTAAAGGCCCTTAACAACAACAACAAAAAATGCACACAAAACCCCATTGCCATCAAGCCAATTCAGACTCATAATAACTAACCCATAAGACAGGGAAGAACTGTCCCATAGGATATTCAGCATGGTAAATCTTTACAGAGGCAAACTGCCAAGTCTTTCTCCCACAGAGCAGCTGACAGGTTTGAACCACCAATCATTTTGTTAGTAGCTGAGCTCTTAATCACTGCAAGAGCAGAATTCCACAAAATGCCTTTGAAGTTTCTGGTCAAGATAATGGTCTGAGCATATACATCGCCTTGCATCCTTTCTGAGACCTCACTAAAATCACATTATGAAAACATGCAAAGCTACATAAACACGGTAGGAGTGATGATAATAAGGGATTCATTAACATGTAATACATTTCAAAGAGCAATTCTAGAAGACAAAGTTGCACTGAAGTGTCTTGATGGGTGAGAAGGAGATGAAGCCTTACAATCTGGTAGCAGTGGAGATGGGAGATGAACCAGCGTACACAAATAGAGAGTGGGAGTGAACAGTGGGGCTGGAAACATCGAACAGCTGTGCTGATCTACACCTGGCTCTTTTCTCTCATCCAACGGAACTATATCAGGAAAGAAAAAAGGCTGACTCCTAAAGAAATTCAAATGATTGAAGACAGAGATTTTCGAAGATGGCCACAAACTAAGTTTGACTCCTACTTTGCTAACCACAAACTGCAACTTTCCTATTGCATGCCCTTCCAACATATAAAATCCATCACCTTTGATTCTGACTAATAGCAACCCTATAGGACAGAAAGAGCAGAATGCCCCATTTGTTGTTGTTGTTGTTAGGTGCCATCGAGTCAGCACTGATTCATAGTGACCCTTTGCACAACAGAACGAAACACTGCCCAGTCCTGGGCCAACCTCACAATTGTTGCCATGCTTGAGCACATTGATGCTGCCACTTTGCCAATCCATCTCGCTGGGGGTCTTCCTCTTCTTCTCTGACCCTCCACCTTACCAAACATGATATCCTTCTCCAGCAACTGGTCCCTCCTGATAACATAACATGTCCAAAGTATGAGAGATGAAGTTTGGCCATCCTGGCCTCCAAGGAGCACTCTGGCTGCACTTCTTCCAACACAGATCTCTTGGTTCTTTTGGCAGCCCATGGTACTTTCTATATTCTCCTCCAACACCATAACTCAAAGGCATCAATTCTTCTACGGTCTTCCTTATTCACTGGCCAGCTTTCACATGCATATGAGGTGATTGAAAAAACCATGGCTTGGGTCAGGCGCACCTTAGTCCTCAAGATGACATCTTTGCTTTACAACATGTTAAAAAGGTCTTGTGCAGCAGATTTGCCTAATGCAATACATCATCTGATTTCTTGACTGCTGCTTCCGTAAGTGTTGATAGTTGATTGATGCCCCATAGGGTTTCCAAATCTTTAAGGAAGCACACTGCCATATCTTTCTCCCACGGAGTTGCTAGTGGGTTTGAACTGCTGACCTTTGCTTAGTAAACAAGTGCTTTAGTCACTGTGCCACCAGAGCTCCTTTCAACATGTAAATATTTTTCATTTAGGGATAGAAGCTTTTCAGGATGCAACCATACTTATGTTGCAGAAGGACAAAACCATGCCAACTTCATGAGATACTCCATCTAGTCTTTTATTCTTAAATATGAAGGACCTACCCAGGGATCAGCAGATGTATAAGAAGAAACACTATCAATATGACAGGGAGTCTAAAAGAGGAAGACCCCCAGAGAGATGGATTGGCCAAGTGGCAGCATCAATGGACTCAAGCGTGGCAACGATAGTGAGGTTGGCCCAGGATCCGGCAGTGTTTCGTTCTGCTGTGCATAAGGTCGCTATGAGTTGGTACTGACTCAATGGCACCTAAAAACAACTATTGACTCAAGCTTTCCATTTTGTTTAATGTTTTAAAATATTTCAATTGGTAAAGGGACCCCCCCTCTAAAAAACAAAACAAAATACAACATGAAACCAAAGACACAATTAAAAAAATAATGCAAGAAGATACCACTAAAGAAAAAGAAGGGCTATTTGAAGAAAAATAAAACTAACAGTCTCAAGAGAACATTATATACATAAAACAAACTGTTTTTAATGAAAAGTAAAAATATGAATGTCACAATAACAAAAAATTCAATGTCACTGGAAGATAAAGTTGAAAAAATGTAATAGTATCTCTCAAAACTTTAATATGCATAAGAATTAACTAGGCACCTTGATACAATGACTAATTCACTAGGCATCAGAGGAAGCTTGAAGTTCTGCACTTCTAACAAACTCACAGGTAATACCTATGCTGTTGGTCCAGGGACACATTTTGAGTCTAAAGATGACACATATAGTGGAAAAAAAGAAAGCGAGAGAGCCCCAAACTTTACTACAAAAAAGAATGAGACAAGACTAATCAATACACTCAATACATGCAACTAATTGGTGTTCCAAAAAGAGGAAGCAGAAAATAGTGTCAAAGAAATAGTAAAGAAACATTTCTAGAATTGAAAAGGGATCCAAGACTTCAGATGTAAAAGGCTTGCTGAATAGGATGAATGTAAAAACAACCCACCCATGGACACATTTACACTGTGTTTCAGAACTTAAGTATTAAGATAATACCCTAAAACTTCCCAGAGAATACACATTCCAACACCTATAAAGGAACTTGTAAAAGACTAATATAAAACTTATCTTACATATATTACATGTGAAAAGGCAATGTCTTCAAAAATTTGAGCAAAAAAATTTGGACTTAAAAATTTTATATCCAGTTACTGTTTATAATAAGAACAGTAACTGGATATAAAAGAAGAACAATATATCTAAGATGTGGCTGATATTGAAGGTTAGCTGACCAAACATTTCCAATATTCTCTGCCTTGCTTACCTCTCCAATCCACTGCTGTTGAGTCCATTTCAACCTGTGAGTGTAGGGCAGAGTAAAGCAGACCCTTAGGGTTTTCAAGACTGTAAATCTTTATGGGAACAGACAAACCTCATTCTTCTTGTTTGGAGAGGCTGGTGGGTTTGAACCACTGATCTTGTGTTTGTTGTTGTTGTTGTCAGGTGCCATCGAGTCGGAACTGACTCATAGCGACCCCATGCACAGCAGAACGAAACAATGCTCGATCCTGGGCCAACCTCACCACCGCTGCCACCCCCGAGTCCATCAATGATGCCACCTGGCCGATCCATCTCGTTGGAGGTCTTCCTCTTTTTCTCTGACCCTCCACCCTACCCAGCATGACATCCTTCTCCAACGATTATTTCCTCCGGACTACATGTCCAAAGTAGGAGAGATGAAGCTTAGCCATCCTGGCCTCCAAGGAGCACTCTGGCTGCACTTCTTCCAAAACAGATCTATTGGTTCTTTTGGCAGTCCATGGCACCCTCAGTATTCTCCTCCAACACCACAACTCAAAGGCATCAATTCTTCTACGATCCTCTTTATTCACTGTCCAGCTTTCGCATCCATATGAGGCTATTGAAAACACAATGGCCTGGGTCAGGCGCACCCTAGTCCTCAAGCTGACATCTCTGCTTTTCAATACTTTAAAAAGTTCCTGTGCAGCAGATTTGCCCAGTGCAATACGTCGTCTGATCTCTTGACTGCTACTTCCGCGAGTGTTGATAGTTGATCCAAGAAGAATGAAGTCCTTGACAACTTCAATCCTTTCTCCATTGATAAGAATGTTGTTTATTGGTCCAGTGGTGAGGATTTTTGTTTTCTTGACATTGAGATGCAATATTTAGCAACCCACTGTGCCACCACGGCTCCTTGCCTCTCCCATAAACAAACAAAATCCCCACCAACTCACTGCCATCAAGTCAATTTCAACTCACAGCAACCCTTTACATAGCATTTCTGATACTAAATATTTTCAGGAGCAGAAAGCTTCATTTCTCCTGTGTGTTTGAAATTCACAGAATGTGTTACTAAGTTATTTGCTCATGTATATGTCTGTACATCTTATGGTATTCTCTTGCATTCCTGAAATATTTCTTCCAAGAGTGCTTTCAAAGGTCTTTGTATAACAAATCTTTGTCTACCTGAGTGTGTCTTTAGCACAGACAGATCCATGGCAGTTTGTTGCATACAAAATTCTGTTTGATAAATGCCTCTCTTAATTTTTGAAAATTTTTGTCCAGTATTGTTTCTGTATCAAAGGAAAATTTGAGAAGCTTGATGTTAATCTGATGTTATTACTTTGTAGGTGTTTTGCTCTCATTCTGTATCTTTTTATAGTTTTTTTAATGCCTTTGATCTTTAAAACACAGCTTTGAACTGGTCCTTCTTGGGTCACATGTTGCCAATGAAGTGTTAACAGAACAGATGCAAATTTGTAAAATGTGGGTGTACTGGACAAATTGCTCATCTATGCCCTGCTAGACACTTACTCTTCTTAGAAAACGGACATCCTACATGTTGCAATGTTGTTGTGAAGTGCCACCGAGTCAGTCCTGACTCATAATGTCCATGTATAGTGTTTCTGAGGAGTGGCTGATGAGTCTGAACTGCCCATCTTGCAGTTCAAACAGACCTTGCAGTCCAGTGCTGATCCTACTGCGTCACACCAGGACTCCACATGTTGCATAGCAACCAAATTTCTTGATTGACAGAGTTGGAAACAACAATGCCCAGCTCAAACATGGAGGCTGGTCGCTACAGTTTCAGTACGTATCTCAATAATTCTGACAATAGTCCAGTCTTGATGATCTAGTTCCTGAAAGTGTTCACTAGGGTTCTTCCAAGTCTCCCATTTCAGGGCTTCAACATAATTTTGTACAGTTCCAGTTCACCTACTTTTTACAATTTCAGGTCTGTTCTGATTTTGATGTATGGAACCATAACCAAACCAGTTAGAATCAGTTCAAATCCCTGAAATAAACATGTCATCCTATTTGACAGTTTACAACCCTTCTGAGCTTTCACATTTTTTTATATTCTGGAAAGTTTCTCAGTTCTGACTTCAATAAACGTTTCATTCTTCTAGGTCTCCTCTTTTATCTTTACTTTTCATAACTTAAAAAGTTTCTAACTTTTATTTCTTCCTGGTTTCTTCAGTGGAGTGTTAGTCGCTCAGTTGCTAACTGGTGGGTTAACAGTTCAAAGCCCACCTGCTGCCCTGTGGGACAAAGACATGGCAGTCAGCTTCCATAAAGATTTACAACCTTGGAAACCCAGTGGGGCAGTTCTACTCTTTCCTGTAGGTTTGCTGTGAGATGGGATTCACTTGACTGCAGTGGGTTTGGGCTTGATTTGGTATCTTAAGTAAGATTTATTTTCTTCCAGATAAATTAACCAATGCCCAGTTTCATACTGAAAGCCTTATATCCCAAGAAACTCCTCAGTCCCAGACAACCCAGAATGGCTAGTCAACCTACTTCCAGATAAGGTGAGCTGAACCCGTTTTGTGATATCATATTGCATATTAAGTTTCTTATTTCAACTGTTACATCTCATATCCTATCCTATGTTTCTATTGGTTATTCTTTATGACTGCTCTTGTTTCACAGTGCTAAAATCCTACATTCTCTCTTGAAAAGAGGCTTATTTTTAAATAGTGATCTATGTTATTGTTATTTTTAGGTGCCGTCGAGTTGTTTCCAATTCTTAACAACCCTATGTCTGGTCTTGTGGTATCCTCACAATCATGGCTACACTTGAGCCTATGGCTTCTGCCACTGAGCCAATCCATTTCATGCTGTCTTTCTCCAGACACTGATACCTCCTAATAATATGTCTAAAGTATGAGAGATGAAGTCTGGCCAGCCTGGCTCCCAAGGAGCTTTCTGACTGTACTTCTTCCAACACAGATTTGTTTGTTCTTCTGGCAGTCCAATGTACTTTAAATATTCTTCCCCAACACCATAACTCAAATGCATCAATTCTTATTCTTATTCATTGCCCAACTTTCAATCCTCATTCATTGTCCAACTTTCACATGCATATGAAGCTATTGGAAATACCATGGTTTGTGTCAGGTGCACTTTTGTCCTCAAATTGACGTCTTTGCTTTTGAACACTTTCTGATTTTTAAAAAATTGAATAAATAATTTTTCTTATTAATACAGCATTATTTGTCTTCCCTCTGTCAAACCCTGAGCCAATTACTTTCACCAGGTTGCCTGGGGAGGGACAGGGAAAGGAACATACAGGGCAGATGAGACATGGGAAAAAAAGAACTATGGGAAGTGGAGAAGACTCCTTCACTTGGCGAAGAGGATGAGAAAGGCCACCATCAGACACAAGAGCCCCATGGCCTCATGATAATGCTCCCAAACATACTCCCTGCTCCAGAGCCAACCTCTCCAACTTTGGCCCTCCAACCCGGATGCACTTGGCTACTGTGTTGATGTCCCTTGAGATGGTGCTGGCTTGGAAGCTTTGAGTAGAATTAAGTGGGGTTGTCAAGCTGCTGTTGCTCTCATCTCTCAGTGTCTGGGGTGGTTTCAGCACCCCTGCAAACAATGGTTGGCTGGGAAACGGAGAGGTGCTCCTGTTCAAGAAAGGGGTGGAAACGAATTTGGTGCAGGTATTCATTTTCAGGGGATGAGGGGCTGCGGCAGTAAAGCTGCTCCTAGAAAGCTGCAGAATTGTTTGATTTCTTGATTGCTGCTTCCGTGATTGTTGATGGTGGATCCAAGTTAAATGAAGTCTTGACAACCTCAATCTTTCCTCCATTTATTATGATGCTATTTATTGGTGCAGTGCTGAAGATTTTTGTTTTCTTTACACTGAGATGCAACCCATACTTAAGGATGTGGTCTTTGATCTTCATCAGTAAATACTTAAAGTCTTCTTCTCTTTCAGTAAGCAAGGTTGTATCATCTATATATCACAGGTTGCTAATGAGTCTTCCTCTAATTCAAATGCCACACTTTTCTTCATATAACCCAGTCTCGTAGACTATTTGCTCAGCTTACAGATTGAATAAGTATGGTGACAGAATACAACCCTGACACACACATTTCCTGATTACAAATCATTCCATGTCACCTTGTTCTCTTGGTCTGTGTACACGTTCTTCATGAAAACAATTCAGTGTTCTGGAATACCCATTTGCCATAGTGTTGTCCATAGTTTGTCACAGTCAAAAGCCTTTGGATAGTCAATAAAACAAAAGTAAACATCTTTCTGGCATTCTTTGCTTTCAGCTATGATCCTTCTGATACCAGCAATGATAGCCCTCATATAACATACTCTTCTGAAGCAGGCTGGTACCCCTGGCAGGTCCCTGTCAATGTACTACTGTATCTGTTTTTGAATTATCATTAGAAAAAATTTACTTGCATGTGATATTAATGATATTGTTTGATTGTTTCTGTTTTCCGTTGGCTCACCTCTCTTTGGAATGGGCACAGATATGGATCTCTTCCTATCAGTTAGCCAGGTAGCTGCCTTCCAAGTTTTTGGCACAGAGCAGTGTGCTGCATCAGTTTGTTGAAATATTTCAATTTGTCTTCCATCAATTAGCTGTGTCTTGTTCTTTGTCAATGTCTTCAGTGTACCTTGGACTTTGTCCTTTAATAACATTGGCTCTTGATCATATACTGCATCTTAAAATGGTTGAACATCAGCCATTTATTTTTGATATAGTGACTCCTTCCATTTTCTATTGATGCTTTCTGCATCATTCAGTAATTTGCTCTTGTTGTTGTTGTTGTGTGCCATCGAGTCAGTTATGACTCATAGTGAGGAGCAGCTGGTGAGTTTGAACCACCAACCTTGCAGTTCAAACCGATCTTGAGGTTGAGTGCTTCTCCTACAGTGTCACATGAGGAATCCCTATTCACTCATTCAATATTGCATGTCAAGACTTGAATTTTTTCTTGAATGTTTTCACACATGTTCTTTCTTTTTGGTTTTCTAATCCTGGGTCTTTGCACATTTTATTATCATACTTGACTTTGTCTTCTCAAAGTGCCCTTTGAAGCTTTTTGTTCAGCTCTTTTACCTCCTAAATTCTTCCATTTGCTTGTTTCTGACATCCATTTTGGTCTTTTCCTTCTTTCCTGTCTTCTTAATGACCTTTGCTTTCTTCCTGTATGATCTTCTTGATGTTATCTTACAACTCCTTTGACTTTTTAGTCATTAGTGTTTAATGCATCAAATCTCTTCTTGAGATGATTTTTAAATTCAGATGGGATATGTTTGAGATCATATATTGGTTCTCCTGGACTTGTTTTAATTTTCTTCAACTTCAGCCTGAACTTGCATATGTGTCTCTCCCACAGTCTGCCCTTGGCCTTGTCTTGGCTGATGATATTGAGCTGTGTCTTACCACTGCTGTAGTCAATTTGATTTATGTGTATTCCATCTGGCGAGGGTCATGTGTATAGTTGTCTTTTATGTTGTTTAAAAAAAGGTACTTGCAATGGTAAGTATTGTTCTTGCAAAATTCTATCATGTCATCTCCAGCATCATTTTTATCACCAAGGCCATATTTTCCAACTACTGAGCTTACCTTGTTGTTTCCAACCTTTGCATTCCAATCACCAGTAATGATCAATACATCCTGATTGCATGTTTGATCAATTTCAGACTGAAGAAGTTAAAAGAATTCTTCAATTTCATCATCAATGTGCTCTCTGACCGTGTTCTGCTATTTTATAAGGTTTTCAATGGCTAAACATTCAGAAATTGTCTACCTCTCCTTCTTCCTAGTGTGTCTTTGTCTGGAAGTTCAGCTGAAACCTAAATACTGGTGGTATAACCTCTAGTATTATAGCCACGCACAAGCCACCCGACACACGATTGGTGGAAGTGATATGTCCTATGAATTATGCTCTAAGTAATAATCTTGTCTTTCTTTAATTACTTTGATGCCCTTCTCTTCATGTATTAAGGTACATCACCAATTGTAATGTGCTCCAAAGTAATGAGTAAATAGTATGAGTGCTACTTCCTGTCTCTCTGGGTGAGTTTAAAGGGTGTGTGTGTATGTGTGTGTGTGAATCTATCTCAAGTTGGAGAGGCTCTGATGCCACGGTCTCTGCTGAACTCTTCCCTCCTGCCCTTTCTCCCCTCCCCTTCCCACCTTCACAAAAGTATGTTCTCTGCAACTCTCCTTTCAGCTTTCTCCTGATGTTCCACTTCTCAAGAGCATTTCTCCTAGAATCATAATCCGGATCCCATCTGTGTGGATGAGCACTAGATTCCAATGATGTGGAAAGAGGAAAGTGCCTCAGGGTCACAAGTCAGCCAGCATTGCTTCTTCTATTTCTCTCTTTTAAAAAAACCTTTTATTGTGACTTAGGGGAAAGTTGAGAAAGCAAGTTGGTTTCCCACTCAGTACTTCACACACAGCTTCTTCCATGACATTGTTTCAATTTCCACAAATATCAGTATTTTCCACCTTGAATTCCCAGTTCCTGTTCCTTTTCTCATTCAGCCAATTTCCCTGCTCCTTACTGCCTTCTCAACTTCACTTTTAGGCAAAAGTGCTGCCCTTTTGGTCTCCTATAGTTGAGAACACTGCTTTTGGTGTTTCCCCCTCAGCTGGGTACTACACACTACTGTAATCTTTCCCAGCCAACCTGGCCAGTGCAAGCATCCTTAAAGGCGACTTTGTGATGCTCCAAGGCAGTGTGGAGGAGAGAAAAGAGTTCAAGTCAAATGCTCCCCAAACGTACCCTTCCGGGACCCTGGCTATCAGCCTGCTTCGTCTTCAAACTGCATTGCTATTTCTTTCTTACTCCCCAAGGAGTCCACGCAGTTTCTTGGGTTTTTAAAAATGTTTTATTGTGAATTATGCGATAGTTTACATGGGAGAACATTAGCTTTACATTCATACTATCATTGCCATGGTTACAATTCCCTCCATGCATCATCAACCAACCAAAGGGTATACACTACAAGCCTACACCCCAGTCGTCAGCACACAGCCCCTCTCCCTCTCTGGGTCTAAAGTCCCCAACTGCTCCATCTCTCCATGTCATGGTCTCTGCCTCCATCTCTGGCAACACTGCTTCTCTGGGTAGGGTCCCGCACTACGCTCTTTCTCCCTTGATGGTCCCAGGGACCTCCGCTCCTGGACTGCAAAGTCAACCACTCCCCTCTTTTTGCTACAAAACATCTACCTTTACATTTCCAACCCTCACAGTCAGTCCTGATAACAATTATTCATGATTGTACCACATGAGTGCTATCCCCATCTCCTTTCATTAGCCCCGCCCAGACAGATTGGATACTACTCAGTGGAGATTCTACCATCCTCTGCGCCTTCTGGATCTAGGCTCCCTCTTGAAAGCTTTTAAGCCAGTCACTGCTTGCCTTTGCAGCTCCCCATTTTGGGTAGCCAATGTTCAAGTTGCCCATCCCTGCCTATCCTATGTATCAAGGGGGTGAGAATGATCCTTGCTGCAAAGTTTTGTTCCCTCTTTTGAGCTACTGCATCCATAGGTGTAGGTCAAGTTAATCAAATTGTATCCGATTACTCTTTTTGTCCTCTTCTTTCTTCTTCTAGCTGAGTTCTGATCATCCAGCCACTGAAGCCAGGTCAAGTGGTATTATCTGCAAGTGTGGGTATTTTTGTGCATATGCCCTCACTTCTTATCAGCTGGATGCTTCACTCTCCACTCTAGTCCTCTGTGGCTATGTCACTGACTCTGGGCCCAGGAGTCCCCAGGTCTTGCCACATTGCTGGCCAACCAGGTCTCCACCTGTGTTCATAGGAGTCTATTGAATGTGGTAGGGCTTAGCTTGCTGCTTCACTGCTATTTTTCCCTCACTTCCCCTTATCTCTGACCAACGTGGTAACCAGTCAGAGCATAAGTCTTCTCATGTATTCCCATTGAGTCTTAGTCTTGGATGGGGATTTGCCCTGAGGGGACCTGACCACTTGCCTTGATGTCTCCTGGGCAAGCAACTTGCTTGTTCTTGTAGTAGTCAGTCGGACTGCCTTTAATTATTTTTTATTTTTCCTGTCCGTCTTTCTTTCAAGAAGTATCTTCTGTTCTTCTAGCCATCCAGGCTAGTCGGCTTGCCCTTCCTTTCAAGTGATTTCCCACCTCAGAAGATTTTGGATGGGGTTCAGGATTCTACCTATGGTCTTATGTAATGCAGAGGCTCTGCAGGAAACCTCCTTCACTAGGGACTTTGTAGCCCCATTTTAAGTTTCCCAATCAGTTATAAGCAGAAGATGAACTTACAAGCTTTCTATAGTGATATTTCTGGCTATTTCTTTCTCTCCCCCTCAAGTGTCTATTTTATAATGCAATGCAAGGAAAACCAAGATTAAAAGACAGTCAAGCATCTTAATATTGTTTTCCCCCTTTTGCCCATTCCAACCATGTCTCAATCCCTGTATCCCAGATCCCTGTTTTTCCAAGGTTGTGCATATGTCATTATTTACCTCTGT
>NW_006409514.1:2668-4311 GCF_000296735.1 Chrysochloris asiatica | reverse complement strand
CAGTCTTGTCTTCTGGGTTTGGTGCCCAATTTTGCAAAATCAAATAATAAAGCCTCACTCTCCCTAAAATGAGTATAGACTGGATTTCTTGAGCGTCTGTCAGTGAGCACTCGTGAGAACTCATTGGTGAACTTGTATGGGATACCGCAGTCCTCCCCAGTTCTCCCTCCAGAGATCTATGAGGTAAGGTCCTAGGTGGGGATTTATACTGACCTGCCAGTTGTCAAGAGGAACTGAGGCAGCATTGGAGTATCGACAATTTTTTTTTTAAAAGTATGAGATGTTGTTGTTATTGCTAAGTGCTGTTGAGTCTGTATTGACTCATAGTGACCCAGTATAAGTTTTCTGAAACTACGTTTTTATGGGAGCAGAAAACCTCATCTTTCTCCTCCTGAATGGCTTGACCCACTGACTTTGGTATTTTAGATAAGGATCTAAAATGAATCTTTTTGCACACAGCAGATGTTGTATGTTGAAAAGACTAGCTATATAATTTTGCTCTAGGTGAAAAAAAAAGACCCCAAATTTGAATGTATATTTTAGAGACACTTTATTAAGTCTTAAAGAGGTCAAAGAAAATTCATCCAGCTGAAAGAGACCATCAGCATCAGGCTCTAATAGTGTTTATTAAATTCATGACAATGTTGCTAATTATCCATCTCAGTAAACAGGAATATGTCACAAAATCATGACTGGTGGCAGATCATTACTGTCACAAGCAGGACCACAGAAGCAGGAAAGGGACCATGATGGCGAGATATAGACTACTGCAGATTAGGAAATTTGACAAGATTGGTGTCTGGGTGGGATTGCAAACCATGAGTCCACGGGCCCTAAATTCCATTAAGGGCATGCCCAGGCAAGCCCTGAGAGTGGCTTTCAAACAAACCGTGCCAGAGGGCAAACCTTTTAACAGTGCTGTTTTATGGTCAGAAAGAACACAGTGGAGGCTGAATTTATGTCAAGACTCAAAAACAGATTTAGCGCTCGCAGCACTGCAAACCAAGTGCTTAGAATTTATGCTCAAATGCTATTTTAAACCTACAATTTGAATCCTTGCCCAAACTTTTAATTAAAGCAGAGAGCTGAATGAGGGCTTTCTGCACGCAGTATGTTTTATGTCCTATCTATGCTGTGGGTTAATGTGCCAGACTGCAAAGCTGGTTGAACTGTGAGGTTGGCAGTTCAAGCTCACCAGCTGCTCCTCAAAAACTCTATACAGGGTCACTATGGGTTGTAATTGACAGCACTTAACAACAACACCATCTCTTAGGAAGTCACTTAGAGACATTTTACAGCACAGCGAGGGGGAACAAGAATGAAGAAGTGTGATGCAGAGAAGAATGGAGCTCTTTCCTAGATTTCCAGATTCTCCTGCAGAACGGAAAGGCGGAGAGGATAGAGCGGTATAAGAAACTTCTAGAGTTTCACTTGATACTTTTCAGTTTCAAGAAAGAAAGTTTCAATTTCTGCCTGGGGCTGTGATTGTGTGAAGAGAATGAGGACATTTGGAACAGGAATAGACTAGGGAGATGGCAGAGGGTTTAGGATTGAGGCAGGAAGCTGGACTTCAGTTTACTAGGGATAATTCTTAACTTCATTCATTTTTAGTTATCCCACTTACTAAGGACATATGTTGTTGT
>NW_006409514.1:0-1768 GCF_000296735.1 Chrysochloris asiatica | reverse complement strand
AGTGGTTACGAATTGGGCTGCGAACCGCAAGGTCAGCAGTTCGAAACTACCAGCTGTTCCGCGGGAGAAAGACGAGGCTTTCTGCTCCCGTAAAGATTTACAGCCTCGGAAACCCTTCACAGGGTCGCTACGAGTCGGAACCGACTCCACAGTACGTAACAACAACAACAATAGGTAGTATAAGGAGCCTTGCTGGTTACATGCTCAGCTGGTTCAAATCCACCCAGCTACTTAGCAAGATTACATGAGAAGCAGGATTGATAGGGAATGGAGGCAGAGAGGACAATTCAAAGGGATGTTCTAGAAATGAGTCTGACTCTGGACTGAGTTCTCCAGTCCCGTTGAACCCTTAACTCTACGAACGATGCCAGCCTGACTTAAAAAGCACACTCTTCTTCAGTGCTTTCAACTCTCTCTCTTTTTAAAAAAACTCAAAGATATAAGGGTATCTCTTTAATATATCTCTTAGTATTTTAAATGGAAACAGGTAAAATTACAAGTAGAAGAAGCCCTTGGTTATATTATTCACATGACAGTTGTTCTCCATGATTTCCCCTTCTCAACTCTCAACAGTGTTGATAAAATGGGTTGAGTTTTGAGATTATCTTTTTCTTAACTTTAAATATTTTACTGTGAATTGAGTGAATAGTTACAGACAAAATCATTAGTTTCATATTCAACCAATCACACGCTTTGTTTCATTTCAATGATTGCGATCTCCTCCATGTGACAACAGTGATTGTCCTTCCTTCCTGTGGTTCCTGTTTCCATTCCACCCACCTTCCAATCCTGTCTCAAGTTTGTCCTTAGCAAAATGTTGCCCTTTTGATTTTGAATGATTGACCATTCCATCTTGTCCCCCTTTATACCTGTCTCCTTACTGCTTGGTTAAAAATTGGGTCACCTTTCCAGACCTGAAGGGTGGTTGAGGGCCATAGCCTCACGTTCTTCCAGTCTCTTTCTGACCAGTAAACCCAGTTTAAAAAAAAAAAAATTTTTGAATTTTGTTCCACAGTTTCTCCTACTCTACCCAGGACCCTCTAATGTGATCCCTTTCGGAGCAGTTGGTAGTGGGAGCCGGGAACCATTCTTCTGGTCTCAGAGTTGTGGGAAACTGATGTTCGTACGTTCCATGAGGCCATTGGTCTAATTGATTCCAAGTCTCTTCAATTCTCATTAGTGTTCTTTCTTCTCACACAGAGAGACGAATAGCTGCACCTTAGATGGCTGCTCATAAGCTTTCAAGATCCTGAATGTTACTCACCAAAGTAGGATGTAGAACATTGTCTTTGTGGGCTGTATCATGCCAATTGACCATATTGTCTCTCCTGAGACTATGTCCCTGAGCCCGCAGGTCTAACAACTCATTGCTTTAAGGTATTTGATAATATCTAAAAAGTTTTCACCTTTCATCATTTTGCCTGGTGTGGCACTATGGATTAATGCACTGGACTGCAAGGTCGGTTTGAATCACAAGGTTGGCAGTTCAAGCTCACCAGCTGCTCCATAGAAACCCTATAAAGGGTCGCTGAATCAGAACTGACTCGACAACGCTTAACAGCATGCTCCACCACATTCATAGATTCATAGTTGTGTTTACAAATAGCCTCATAGATTCATAGTTGTGTTTACAAATAGCCTCTTTCCAACACGTATATTTATGGCATATATATATATAAGCTCTGGGAGCGTAGTGGTTACGAATCGAGCTGCGAACCTTAAGGCCAGCAGTTCGAAACTACCAGCTGCTCCGCGGGAGAAAGATGAG
>NW_006409513.1:48474-59906 GCF_000296735.1 Chrysochloris asiatica | reverse complement strand
CTTTATATGTGGTTCAGAGTTCTGGGACCATCCCCTGAGCCTGCTTGGTCGGGTATTCTGTGTTGTTGTTGGCGGAGCTCTTTACTACATGTCCACCCGATCCGCCATCTTGTTTGTTCCCCAGACCATCAGTTTTACATTCAACAAATCATACACTTGGCTTAATTTACATGACTACAATCCCTCAATGTGACATCACTTTATCCCACTTCCTCCCTGTAACTCCTGTTTCCTTTCGTCTTCCTTCCCCACCCCTCCTGAATATTGTCCTTCTGATCTCAAATGACCGGTCATTCTACAGTGTGCAGACCTCCCTAGTGTTTTTGTCCCCCTGTAGACCTATCTACTGCTTGGATGGAAACTGGACCACAGGGGTGAATTCGGTTCCAGAACCAAAGGCGGACCAAGTCTGGGGCGTCCACCAGTGTCAGCTGACCAGAAAGCCTGGTCCTGTTCATCACATAGCATTTTCTCCCACTTATTTGCACAATTTCACCTATGAAATGGTATAAATTTATAAATGAACTAACCTTCATTTATAAAATGGGTCACCATTGACGTCTATGGTTTAATCACTAAATATTTACATTTTATAGAAAAGCAACAAAAAGAAATATATTTGCCACCAGGATCAAAGAAGATTTACATAAATGGAAATATGTTCCACATTCGTGGATTAGAAGGTTTAGATGTCAGTACTACCCAAAGCAACCTACAGATTCAATACTATCCCAATCAAAATTCCAATAACCTTTTTTACAGAAACAGAAAATCCAATCCTCAACTTTATATGGAAGGTCAAGAGGTGTCAAAGAGTTAAAACGATGTTGAAAGAGAAGAGCCAAGTAACACAACTCACACTTTTGGGTTTTAAACATATTATACAGCAACAATGGACTTCTGGTGTGGCACTGTGGAACAGCACTGGAATGCAAACCACAAGGTTGGCGGTTCAAACCCACTAGCTGCTCTTTGGAAATCCTATACAAAGCCACTGAGTTAGAACCGACTCGATGGCACTTAACAACTGTGTACAGCTACAGTAATCAAAGCAGCCTGGTACTGATATAGCAGGAGACACAACCATGGTCAACTGACAGGTAATGGAGTCATATATAGACAAAGAGAGCATTTTGTTGGCTGCTTGGAAGGCAGATAGAAAGACAGGCAGAGAATGAGAGAGAACTGCCCTGTGTCCACTCTAGCCCGTGGCACTCCCACAGACAATAGAAGGAAAGGTTGCCTAGCCCTGAGTTACTCACGGTCACCAGGACACTGGGGACCATCGCTGCGGCAGTTGTCCCAGTCCCTCCCCACAAGGGTCTCACTCACCCTCGCTGGTGGGAGTGTTTTTGTTAAGTGCCATCGAGTCAGATCCAACTCATAGCAACCCTGTATATGGTTTCCAAGGAATGGCTGATGGGTTTGAACCGCTGACCTTGAAAATTATGTGGAACAAAGAATCCAGTCACACCACACACACACAAAATAAAAACCAGAAAAATGCCAATACTCAATTCATATTTATTGATAATTACACTGAATGTAAATAGATTAAATGTAGCAGTCAAGAGACAGAGCAGAATGGATAAGACAACAGAGTCCTTCAATGTGCTGTTTATAAAAGACGCATCAAAGAGATGGAGACAGTTTAAATGCCCATGAGCAGAAAAAGGGTTAAACAAACTTTGGTATACACACAATTAAAATAACCACACAGTGTTAAGGAATAATGACAAATGTGCAAAACACCTCACAACATAGTTGAACCTGGAGCACATTATGCTGAGTGAAATTAATCAATCACAAAGGGACAAATCTTGTACGAGACCAATGTTGTAAAAAGTTGAGAAAAGGGTTTTTTGATAAACACAGCAATCTATGAGGATTGGGGGTGGTGGGGTGGGGAGAGAAACTTATTCACAGGCTAGAGGGTAGACATATGTTGACATCTGTGAGGGAGGGCAGGCTAAGTACAACAAGAGGTAGGGTGGCAGAGGGAACATGAAGGGAGCAGGCGACACGGACAGGAATTCAAGAGTGAGAGTGACTAGAGGTAAATACTGTGCACTGATGGTACATGAAGGGGATTGCAATCACTATACTGAAGCAAAGTCGATGATTTGTTGAGTGTAAAACCAATGCTCTGTAAACCTTCACTCAAGTCACAATCAAAAGTTATAAAATAAAATGAGCACACACGAACAGATACTTCACCAAAGAAGACAGTCAGGCAGCCAACAAACATATGAAGAAATACCAGTAATCACCAGTCATTAGAGAAATGCAAATCAAAACAGTAGCTTCATCTCGCTCCAGAAATAATAGGAAAGTTAAAAATACACAAAAAACAAGAAATGCTAGTAAGGGTGCAGAGACACTGGAAGCCTCACAGGCTTGTGGGACTGTAAAAGGTGCAGCAACTGTGGAAAATGGTCTGGCGTTTCCTCCAAGAGCTGGGAACAGAGACCCTAGACGACCCAGCAACCCAGCAATCCCTGTATCTTAGAGAAGAATCACAGCCGAATCCATACACATACACACCCCAGTTCATGCATCGTTATTCACAACAGCAAAACAATCAAGACAACCTAAATGCCCAGCAACAAAAGATCGGACCAACAAACTGTGGTATATGGACACACGGAATCTTTTTGCAAGTTAAAGAATGACTCTGTGAAACACTTTAAAACACAGATGAACGTGGAGGACAATATGCTGAGTACAATTAGTCCACCACAAGAAGATAAATATTGTAGGAGAACTCTGTTGTAAAAAGTCAAGAATAGGTTTTCAAAAAAGAGGGGAGTGGTCGATCTTGCAGTCCAGGAGCAGAGGACCCTGGAACCATCAAGGGAGAAGAGCAGAGTGTGGGACCCTATCCAGAGAAGCAGCGATGCCAGAGATGGAGGCAGAGATGATGACGTGGAGAGATGGATTGGCTGGGGACTCTGGACTCAAGGAAGGAGAGGGGCTGTATGCTGGTGGCTGGGGGGGCAGGCTTGCAGGGTGTACCCTTTGGTTGTTTGAATGATTATATATTCCTGAGTGCTTCAGTGTACATGCTAAAAACAAAACAAAAAACAGGGAATAGAAGCAAATGCTGTTGAATGATGATACACGGATGAGATTGTAGCCATTGCAATGAAAATAAATACGATAGGCTGAGTGTAAAGCTGATGCTCTCCCATGTAAACTATCACTCAATTCACAATAAAAAATTTTTTTAAAGAATAGGTTTTCACTCTGAAAGCACTTTTCTTTGATAGTTACCAGGGGTGGGAGGGCAAGAGAAGGGAAGTCACTGGCTAGAGGGTATGTGTGTGTTAACTTGGGGGAAGGGAAACGCAAGCTACAGCAAGGGGGAGGTTGGCTGAGGAATGGTGAAGGCAGGGGAAGGCCCAGGGAGGAGCGGAAGAGTTAAAGGGAAGAGAAAAGAGAAGTGGTATATGCA
Organism: Chrysochloris asiatica; assembly: GCF_000296735.1. Taxonomy (NCBI): domain Eukaryota; kingdom Metazoa; phylum Chordata; class Mammalia; order Afrosoricida; family Chrysochloridae; genus Chrysochloris; species Chrysochloris asiatica. The sequence continues at coordinate 56,452 of NW_006409513.1, read as the reverse complement.
CACCAGTCACCCGCAGGCAGAACAGGAGTGGGAGGGAGAGTGCACATTCACCCACGATACATCTAGGTGAGAAACAGGATATTTGTACATGGCTACTTAACCTTTGCTGCAAACAGAACTATGAATGTGTAGGAACACATAGGAGGCAAACTCAGGAAAACCTTTTATATAAACCAAACACCTTGAGGGGACGAGTCACTGGGACCATCGTCGCAGGGCAACACCATGGTCACCTAACAGAACGTAGTCCACAGAGATAATGCTCTACGTCCTACTTTGGGGAACAGTGACCAGGGTCTTAGAAGTTCATGAGCAGCAAGCTAAGGCAAAACCATTGGTCTCTCCCTCACAGAAGAAAGAAGAGTGATAAAAACTGAAGACGTATGGAGAAGAATATCCAGTGGACTAGTGGATCCCTCAAACATCAGTCTCTACAACCCCGAGACCAGAAGAACTAAATGGTGCCTGGCCCCCACAACCAACTGCTCCCAAAGGAACACCATTAGAAGTTCCCAAAAAGTGTAAGAGGAAAATGTGGAATTCAAAATTGTAAAATAGTGCAGGCTTACTTGGTGTAAACATTGGCGGAATCCCGAGGTTATAACCCTTCATTTGCCTTCAGGTCTAGCTACGAACTCCTCCGTGGTTCAGTGTTCAGCAAAACCATACGCAGGTCCACAAGGGAAGCAGTAACCCTAGGGTGGGATGTACTGCTTAGAATAATCAACCATTTGAAGTTTAAAAGGCAGCATTTGTTCAAGGGCAAAGTTCAAAAGGGTTAGAAAAAAAAGCAAACACGGAGAAGAAGTGGTGAAGTGTGCTTGCAGTCAATGAAATGAAACAAAATGTATACAAAAATCACTGAATGGAAAACTATCATTTGTAAACCTTCACCCAATTCACAATTATATATATATTAAATAAACAAATTAAAGACTGTAATACCGGAGGGGAACGTTTAGACTATAATGTCAAGAGGGAAGGGGGGGAAAAAAGAATATAAAATTGTAGTTTCAAATACTAACTGGGGACACATAAAAATGTACACAGACATACTTAATGGGAGTTGTATTTGGCTGCTGAACAGATACGGGTGCTTGTCTTTACTCAGCATGTCCCCCCCCCCGTCCCCCCACCTTAAATAGGAGGAGGAAAATCTTAAAGAAAAAAATGACCCAAACATTTAAACCAATGTTGATATCAATGGGCACTTTTTACTTTAAAAGCTAATATTTGCACCAATATTAGTCTTTGGCATTTAACTAATCCAGCAGCTGCTCCTTGGAAACCCTATATGCGGTCGCTGTGAGTTAGAACTGACTCAGAGGTATTTAACGACAACAAATTACTCAGCGCAAGGCAGCTCTGAAGGCTATTATCTGAGTACACGGGTATCACACACCATACAGACATACACTAGGTAAGCGCTAAGATGGAGGAACCCCGCCGGTACAGTGGTTACGTGCTCACTTGCTAATCCGAAAGTCATTGGTTCGAGCCCATCAGCTGCTCCACAGGAGAAAGATGAGGCCGTCTGCTTCCATAAACATTTACATCCTGGTGTGGAGCTGATGGATCAGCACTGGACTGTGAAACACAAGGTCGGCAGTTCAAACCCACCAGCTGCTCCTCAGAAACCCTATACAGGGTCCCTAGGAGTCAGAACCAACTCGAAGCACTTACCAACAACATACCCTAAGGAAAAGTTCTACCGTGTCCTACAGGGTCGCCATCGATCCGATGGCAGTGGGTTTAATGCACACAGACATATACGTGTGCATACACATCTGTTATACCTCCATATGAGCACACACTACATATGAGGAGGCTTCAAAAAGCTTGTGGACAATTCTATTATCTTTTAATTCCATTTTCTAAGAACTTTTTGAAGCCCCCTTATAAATGCATGTAAACACACAGTGTACAGAACCTGTGGTCCTGCACTTACACACTCAGCTGCTGGCCATAGGTCAGTGGTTTGAAACTGGCCAGTGGCTTCAGTGCAGAGGCCTGACCACCTGCTCCCAGAAAGATGAAGGCTAAGAAACCCTACGGGCCTGTTCTCTGTCACATGGGACGGCAACGAATGTGTGCCTGTGTGTGCCTACCCATCCGGACCTTCTTTCTCCAGGGAAAATTGTAAAATCTTACTTTTTTTGACCCCAAAAAATTTAAATCCCTGAAGGTGGAGCCCATACAGCCCTGAGGAAACAGTTGACCAGTGGGATTTATGAACATATGATGCAAAGAGGACTAGCTGTACTGGACATGTGTTCCTGGCAACGTTTCAGCCATGCACGCTCAAAATTATTCTTTAATTTATTTCAGTAGTAAAAAAAATCGAAAGGAAAAAGTCCCTGCATGATTAAAGCCCCCACCTTTAAGCATTTTCACTGAAATAGGCCCATTTGTTTTTTCACTGACTCGGTAGAAATTCATAAACCCAGAAAATGAAGACAGAGCCAATACCCTTGATCCAGCCATAAAGTGGCTGCTCCGAGCATTCACTGGGCAGCCTTTCAACTCCCTCTGTGGTCCCTGGCCAGTTACCCCGCCCGGGTTCCCATCCTTTGCAGAGAATTAACAACACTTCATGGACCCAGATCGTTGGTGGCTGGAACTGGGATTGGTCTGGGGTTGATGGCAGGAGTCAGCTGGGCGCCAGTCTGCCGTTCTTCAGCCAGCTGAGATCTATGTGGGATCCTCCCTGGGCCTAGCTTTCCTCATCAGACAAACAGGAATGATGACAGGTCCTATATCTCATTAAGATCAAGCAAAAGAAAGCCAGGGCCCATGGGTGTTGGGTCTCTGCCCGGGTTGGAGCCCATACAGCAGGGTTTGCTTCTACCTTCCAGTTTTTTTAATAATTGGCCCACAAAATGGTGGAGTTTAGGCCGGTGTTTTTCCTTAAACTTGGGTGATGCAAACAATGAAGTACTCAATGACTAGTGAAAAGGTTTGTTGTTGTTGAGTGCCATCGAGTCGGTTCCGACCCATAGCAACCCTGTACAGGGTTTCCAAGGAGTGGCTGGTGAGTTTGAGCCAGCAACCTTGCAATTCAAACCAACTTGGCAGTCCAGCGCATTAACCCACAGCACCACCCCAGGACTCGGAAACAAAACGGTAGGCTGTTCAAATCCACCCGAGTCCCTCCGAGGAAAGGCCTGGTAATCTACTGCTTAAAAATCAGCTGTTGAAAAACTAGTGGAGATGTGCATATTCTCAACAAGACAAAAAATAATAATTATATGATTTTTTTAAAAAAGGCATGCAACCCATGGGTCACAGTTTTACTCTGACACACATGGGGGCGCCAAGAGCCGGAATCAACCCCATGGCAACTGGGTTGGTTTGGTGAGTTTCATTAAGCACTTATTATGAACCAAGTTAGAGTCCTGGTGTGGAATTGCGGGTTAACGCGCCAGATGACAAACCCGTTTAAACTGCAAGGTCAGTGGTTCAAGCTCACCAGCCACTCCTCGGAAACCCTATACAGGGCTGCTATGGGTCGGAACCGACTCACAGCACTTAACAACAACAACATGTACCAAGTAAGGAACCCCAGTGACGCTGTGGCTACAGCCCTTGGTTGCTCATCAAAAGGTCAGCAGTTCAAACCCACCAGCCACTTCGTGGGAGAAAGATAAGGCACTATGATTCTGTAAAAGCTGCAGTTACTTGGTTTCACTGAGTTGGTTCAGACTCATATTGAACCTGTATAGCGTTTCTGAGGCTGTAAGTCTTTATGGGAGCAGAAAACGTCATCATTCTCCCACGGAGAGGCTGGTGAGTTTGAACTGCTGACCTGCGGTTAGTAGTCCCGTGTTTATCCTACAGTACCACCACTTCCCTTGTAAAGATCACAGCCTTGGAAACCCTATGGGGCAGTTCCACTCTGCCCTGTAGGGTGACTATGAGGCGGAGGCTTTTTGTCAGCCACAAAATCCTTCAGGTAATTCTGCGCTGTTGCCCAGAAGGTAGTCAAACTGAGATGTGAACACAGGAAGTCAGACTCCAAGGCCACAACCCTAACCACTAACTCTGTAGTAAACGGACTGGGGCACAGGATGAGGAAACCGGCCCTGTAACTGTTCAGACAGTAAGTGTTCTAGGCTTCACAGGACCTTTCATCTCCAAGGCCAGTGCTGGACAAAAGTAGCCAGAGACAATCCATCCACACCTGGGTGCTGCTGGGCTCCAATACAATCTTATTTACAAACACAGGCAGCCAGCCATCCTCACATTGTAGTTTGCAGACCCTGCCACAGATGGCTGAGAGCTATTGCCTGGGGCTGGGTACCCTGAGCACTAACTCTGACAAAAAGAAAACACAAGGGATATATTCTGGATAGAAAAGCAGCAGTTTGTCACAACCTCTAAGCTAAACCTACACACCACGAGGGTAGAAAACAAACAGCTAAGATCACTGAGCTCAATCCACATCCCATGAGCTACTGAAAACCAAGGGCCTGAGGTTCTGTAGAACGGAGAAACAGCCCTGCCCAAAGGTGCGAGGAAGCCTCCCCAAAGCCAGCTCTTGTCTCCTTTGGTGAAACAGCACAGGCAGTAATAGGTGAGCTGGAAGCTCCTCTCCACCTGGTCCACACGCACCTCCCTCCCCGCTGACACCTGAACAGACACATGCAGGGGCCAATGCACCAAGCTCCTTGCAGCCTTGAGGTCGCTGCATCCTGCTCCGTGTCTCCCCTCCTTGTGCTACAGCCTCCCATAAGCATCCACTCCCCACGACCACCCACCTGGGTGCGGACACCACCCTGAAAATCCCAAAGCCATCCTGTCAATTCCAAGCTATAGCAACGCCATCGGACGGAGCAGCGCTGCCCATGGGTTTCCATCGCTGTCATCTTTCCAAAGCTGACCATCTCACTGCTGTCCCTTGGAGCAGCTACTGGCTTCAAACCGCTGGCCTTTAGTTTAACAGCAATTAATCACCATGCCACCAGGCCTCCTTCCAGCAGGCTTCACACGGACCCAACAGGACACAAGAGAACTTCCCCATTAGGTTCCCATGGCTGTCATGGTTACAGAAGCAGACTGATATATCTTCCTTCAGTGGAGCTGCTGGTGGGGACAAACCACCAACGCTTAACCCACTGCACCACCAGGGCCCCTTCCTTCCTGCTAAGAACCCCCTTTCCCAAACTCCTACCTGCACTTGCCCCTTGTCACTGTGCCCAATTTCTCTGCCTCCTGGGATAGAGTAAAAACCACATTCTCCTAGTCTCAGTGGTTGTCCCCTAACACAGGCGTGGACTCAACTACTGCTAAAGACTGTGAGCCCAGCAAGCACGCAGGACCAGTTCTCTGGTTCCAAGAAAACCAAGATGCCATTAAAACTCAGCAGCATCACATCATTAGAATCAGAAATACATTCTAATCTTTAATCTCTTCTTCCAGTTTCCCCATTTCCTAGGTCTCCAAATTTATAAACTGGGGGATAGCTAGGTCACATGAAGGACTCATTTCTTTTCAAAAAATCATGCAGGATTCGTGTATTTAATTAGCACTGAAAACCGTATTGTTACGTTATACTTTTTATACTAACTACTAATCCATATGTGTGCAAATTTGCCTCTGAGGACGGCTTACTGCTTTTACGATATGCTTTCAGTATTTCCTTATTGTTCCAAGGTCATATTTTTTGCAGTTAAAATACATAATAAAGTTCTCAAGGAAGAAAAACAATAAAGTAGGGTCATTCTAGGCAAGTAGAAGCAAGAGAGAGATGACGTATAGAGGTATAGAACCCACATCAGTGACGGGGGAAGGAGCTGGAATTCATCATAATACCTCGATTATAAAACTACATTGGAAGGAGTGGCAGACAGGCTGTAAATTTCAGCCAATGTGTCACACGGTTTCTGCTTTCTGGGGCAACCTGAGTGGTCCTGTGACCACTGTGATGCAGTCAATTACTTAACTTCTAGCCGTAGTCTGTGGAACTCCTACCAAATGAATGGGTAGGGGTGTGCAAATGAGGTGCCTGTGGTCCAGCAAGGGGATTGGGCAGCTTCCTAATAATGTAAATAAGGAACGTGGCATCCTTATGAGGGAGGACCATGCAAACGAGATGGATGGAACCCCAAAGTAGGGATCGGTCAGTGTTGCCATCCTGGAAGGCTTAAAGATGAGGCATCCCAGAGGTGGAAAGGGGGGACCTCGATACCTTTGGACTTGAGATTCCTGTGAGAACCATTCAAGTCAGGAGGCAGAGAACTGAGACACCGGAAACCCTTAACAACGCTGAGACGCAGTGCAGAGAAACAGTCACAGCAGAACCAGGGGGCCAGCAGGAAACGGCAGAGCCGGTTTCTTGCCTGAGGAGCAATAGAGCTGAGTACCTTTGGGACAAGGCTTACTGGCAGAGTGTGGTGCCACGGAGCCACTTATTGGTGGAGATAAAGAACAAGGCAGAAGTCAAGGGGCTAAGAGACCCCATGGCACAGAGAGGTGTGCGTGCAAGCAGCTGCAAAGAAGAAGTGTTCCCGATGAAAGAATTGTATCCGGAGTCATTTCTGAACCTGTCACTTCCCTAACACACCCCAAGATCATGGATGAGTGTGGGCTATGAGTACCATGCAGGGGCGAGGCAGGGGGGAGCTGGTGTCAGAATTGGTAGGAAGGTTAGAGACCTCTGCCTCATAGGAATTGGCCTGGGACTGATGAAGAGTCTCTCTCTCCCTCATGAAGTTTTGAGGGATCCCCTCCAGTATTCGGTGTCAGATGTCCTCATCAGCCTGAGCGTTAAGGGCAGCCACCATTCTGGACGCATGGAACGGTCTAGAAAATGAATACAGTCAGCATGTGTTCAGGAGGGTCAGGAATAAGACCACCTGGTGTTCTGGGGCTGGTGTTTCTGCCCTGCCCTGACTGTGTGGTCTGGAAAAGTCAGCCCCTCGGAGCTCACGCCCTCGTCCATCAAGGTGAGCGCCTGTTTGCACACCTGCTATGGAGGTCAGTGGGGAACCAAGAAGGAACGTACATGGCTGGGGGCTCAAACTTGGTCTTGTTGTTGGTGCCAGCGAGTTGGCTACGGCTCAGAGTGACCTTAGATGACAAAGACCTGGAGTCAGAAAACCCAAAGGGAAGAACACGCTCAGCATTTCTCAAGCTAAGGAAACTGAAAAAAAAATTCAAGCCTCGACTTGAAATACTGAAGGATTCTATGTGCAAAACATTGAATGATGTAGAAACCATCAAAAGAAGATGGAAGGAATACTCTGTCACTGTCCCAACAAGAAATGGTCACTGTTCCACCACGTTAAGAGGTAGCATGTGATCAAGAACCAACTGTGCTGAAAGAAGTCCAAGAGGCGCAGACGGCATTGGAGAACAAGTCTGTGGAAAGCGATGGGATACGTTCAACAAACGGATCAGCACTGGAGGCATTCACTCATCTGTGCATGAAATTTGGACGAACCTGGCCAATCAATGGGGAAAGATCCATATTCGGGCTGATTCGAAAGAGAGGTGACCTAATGGAATGAAGAAATCATCAAGCTGTATCATTAATATCACATGCAAGTAAAATGTCGCTGAAGATAACTAAAAAATGGTTGCCACAGAACATTGACAGGGAAATGCCAGACATTCAAGCCTGATTCAGACGGGGATGTGGAATAAGGGATATCATTGCTGATGTCAGATGGATCTTGGCTGAAAGAATACCACAAAGATGCTTACTTGCATTTTACTGACATTTGACTGTGTGGATCATGGCAAGCTATGGACAAAGAGTGAGAATTCCAGAACAATTAATTGTGCTCATGAGGAATCTGTACATGGACCAAGAGACAGTGATTAAAACTGAACAAGGTAAGGAGCTTAGTTTAAGAGTGTGGGGGGAAAGAAAGAGTCCCCACTGAGTAGCTGTCATCTTGTCTAGATGGATCTGGTGAAAGGAGAGTGGGATAAGATTCGTAAGATTCAATAGTGAATAACTGTTATCATGACTAAT
>NW_006409513.1:8309-16421 GCF_000296735.1 Chrysochloris asiatica | reverse complement strand
GACCCATAGCGACCCTGTACAGGGTTTCCGAGGGTGTAAATCTTTACGGGAGTAGAAAGCCTCATCTTTCTCCCGTGGAGCAGCTGGTAGTTTCGAACCGCTGACCTTAAGGTTCGCAGCCCGATTCGTAACCACTACACTACCAGAGCTCCTACACCAGGATAATAGAGAGATGCAAATCAAAACAACAATTCAATTATCATCTTATTCTAGCAATAATAGTAAAGGTCCAAAAAGAACAGAAACAACGAATGTTGGCGAGGGTGTGGTGGGACTGGTATCCTCCGACACTGCCAGGAAGACTGTAAATCAGTACAAGAGAGTAAGGCGCTTCCTCAGAAAGGTGGAAATAGAACTACTGTATCCTCAGCAATCCCTCTACTTGGTATGTATCCTCAGGAAGGAAGAGCTGTGACACGAACAGATAAAGGCCCACTCCATGTTCACTATAAGGAGCTCTGGTAGCGTAATGGTTACGAATCGGGCTGTGAACCTCAAGGTCAGCAGTTCAAAACTACCAGCTGTTCTGTGGAAGAAAGATGAGGCGTTCTGCTCCTGTAAAGATTTACAGCCTCGGAAACCCTGTGCAGTGCGCTATGAGTCGGAACCGACTCCATGGCACATAACAACAACAATATTCACTATAGCACTTCACAATAGCAAAACGATCCAGACAGTCTAAATACCCATCAACTGAAGAACGGTTGAACCAATTTTGGTATATACACTATGTAATATTGCGCAACATTGAAAACGACTAAGAATCTGAAAACTACCTCACAACATGGGTGAACCTGGAGCCATTATACTGAGGGAAATTAGTCAATCACAAAGGACCAATATTGCACAAGGGCACTGTTGTGAGAATTTAAGATTTTCTTGCTAAATGAAACATTCTATGATGGAAAAAACAAGTGAGCAGAGATAAATGCTGTTAAGTGATGGTGCCTGGAGTGGATTGTGGTCAGTCAGTGTAATGGCATGAGGTGGGTATGATTGGTCGGCTTTGGGACTGCAGATCTGTTCTGTAAACCTTCTAACTCAATCCACAGGTTTTAAAAAGCCAGTTCACCGAGTTGGAGCTCTTTCTACTGTTGCAAGACATTTCTACAGGCTGGGTGGTAGGTTTCGGGAGATTTGACCAAGGTTACAGAGCTCCTGGCAATGGGTTTTGGTTTTGTGGGCATGAGGGCATTGCAAGGAGGTGTCAGGCTCCCTGTAGCTGTAGCTCCCCAGAGAAGGAGGGGAGGGGCAGGAGAAGATTCCTGGAGTAAGTCCTCCAGGTGGGGAGCCTCCCTCCGTTCCGGGGTTCTGCTGGGTTCATTTCAGCTCCAGTTCCCGATGACTTTGGGGCCCTGGCCCAGTAACCTAAGCTTCCGTAACCAGCTCTCTGAGAAAGAGGCTTCGTCATGCACCCCAGTGGACTAGCGTGGGGAAGAAACGGGATGCTACATGTTAAGCTCTGAACACAGCACATTTTTGACAAAGGTGACCTGTTTTCACGATTACTACAAATACTACATGCAAAACGTCTACAATCCTGAGCAAACTGCTCCGAAGTGTAAGATTCTTGTCAGCTAAAGACCCGCTCGTTTTTCCTGGGACATTGAATCATTTATTCATCACCAAGCTAAACACCAAGAACATAAGGAGCCACGATGCTGCCCTCTGGAGGCACTGAGCTGGCACAATGAGGCAGAGGCCAAAAAAGTCCCATCAGCAGAACTCGGCAGGATTGCTGGCTTCACACCTGACCACCACAATAAAGTAAAGATTAAGACAAGGTGTCACTTCGATAATCTAGTCTCTGACTTGCTGTGTGCAGTGGGGGTGGCAGAGTGGGCCGCTCCCCAGGGCTGAGAAGGGATAGATGGAGTCCTCCGGGTGGAGGGTTAGTATAGTGCCTGGCCAGATGTGGCACTCAATAAATGACAGCTCACTATTTGTAAGTCATCATCACCACCACCACCCTCCGGCTCAGCAGTTATGATAGTGAATGAAACCCATTTCATAATCCAACACTCAAATATTGAAACCTTTCCTGGTGACACAGTGGGTTAAACAGTAGGCTGCTAACGGCACAGTCAGTGGTTCAAATCCACCAGCCGCTCCCCAGAAGAAAGCTGAGTCTGTCTGCTCCCATAGAGAATTACAGACTCAGAACCTCTAACAAGCTGTTCCACCCTGTCCTGCGGGGTTGCTGGGAGTTGGAATTGACTCTAAGGCAGTGGGGTCTTCTTGGTTCTTGGGCATGGGGGATAGAAGGCTCAAAAAGGTACAACCTAATGCCAGATAACAAACATTCAGCACACATCTCTTCTCCCTGCTCACATGCCCAGGGCAGACATTACTAATGGATCACAGCACAGGCAGAGCCCAAATGTACTAGACATGCATCTCCAAGGCAGGTCCCCCAATAGATCAGGATTGGCCCAGTCAATAGTAACCGCAATCACCGTGATGAATTAGATTGTATTCCCACAAACTATGTGTTGGAATCCTAACCCCTATACCTGTGGATGCCATCCCATTTGGGAATAGGGCTTTGTTTTGTTAATGTGTCTTAAACTACTAATAGTTGAGCTCACAGAGTGAAGCCAGCATAATTGGTGTGTGTGTGTGTATGTGTATGTCTTTTTGGCCACGGAACACCAAAAAGAACATGCGAGAAGCTCAGACAAGGACAGTCCCCGGGGGAGGACAGAAAGAGCCTTCCTGGGCGCTTGAGCTGTAAATCCAGACTTCAGACCTCCTAAACCGTGGGAAGGTAAATTTCTGTACTTTGTGGTATTTGTGACCACAGCACTAAGAATTTGCTCAAAAACGATCAGTCCCACCTCCAAGTCAGCCCCAGGACCCCACCTCTTGTATTCACATGTGGGTAGAACAGCCAGCCACTCTAGATGGTCTTAGACATCATTTTAAAAGGAAGCGTTGAGATTGTACATGTGCCTGACCTGCTCATAATTATCCAAGAGAAGCACATTTTATCTGGAGTCGTTTGAGAGGAAACAGCCCAGAGAGGCAATGATTAAATGATCAGCTGCTATGGCAACCTGCTTCCTTTAGTTTCCAGCCTGTGGGGCAGAAGTATTCTATCCCTGAGGTGAAAGTGACTTGGTTTCCGTCTTTGGTTTTCATTTCAGATGGAAAACAGCTATGTTAATAGGATAAGAAGTGATTCCACGATCATCATTCCGTTGTTCCCCTCTTCCCTACTCCCACACCAGAGAAAAGGCAGCCCTGGGGCCTCTGAGACCAACAGTGGACACGCCCAGGCTCCTGCCCTGCTCAGTTTACTGTGACAGGCCCCAGAACCTTGAGTCCCAGCTCCCCATAGCTCCATGATCCCCATCTGCAAATGGAGGCAGTGCACATGCCTTTAGCATACACAGCTGAGGGTTACTGTTCACCCCACCTCTCCTTGGCACCCCCAGATATAAGGAGGCTCTCAGATGGATCACCTCCAGACCCGCGGCCTCATAGTCATGTGACCTCCACCTTTTCCGTGTCTTGTAAATTCACCTGCCATTGAATTAAGGTCCTTGGGCGGTGCGATCCACTTTTCATCAGTTGTTAACTTAAAGGTTGTTGGTTCGAGCCTATCCTGTAACTCTGCATTAGAAAGACCTGGCCCACAAAACCCTTCGGGGGTCAAGTCTCTTGTGCACATGCCGGGTCACCAGGCATCAGAATCAAATCCACAGCAACTCACAACATCCAACAAAAGGTTGGTTGTTCGAAATGAGCCAGCGGTCCGCTTCCATGAAGACACTACCTCCGGGACACGGTTCAACTGTGTGACACACAGGGTCGCCCTGGGTCTGAATGGACTCGGCCACAACGGTCTTGTTTTTCCTGAGGGTCCTTGGATATTGAGGGCCCCCCCAAAAAAAGCCAGGTGGTCTCGTGGTGAGAGTCTCCACTTACAGACATCTGCAAGGTCCCTTTTTCCAAAGAAGGCCACTGCCATTCTGCCAAATTTGGTTATATTCACCACATCTGGGGGTTAGGAGGATTTAAATACAGGCATACCCTTTTGGGGGGCTGCCACCCTGCTCACAATGGTGGGGGCAGGAGCCTGGGGTTTGGGCTGCCCTAGTTATCCAATGCTGGTCTAGCAGAAATCTTCCATAAACAGAAATATACTCTCACGGTGTAGGGGGCTAGAAGTCCGAGTTCAGGGTAAGGCGCTCTCTCTCTCTCGATTGGTTCTGGGAAAGGTCCAGTCCTCGATCACCCCCTGGGTCTACAAGTCTCTCAACTCAGTAAGTCCAAAGTGGAAACTCCCAGCTTCCTTCTTGGTGATACTGAGGTCCCTCTCTCTGCTTTCCTGTTGGATCCCTTTTGTATCTCAGAAAACATGGACTCCACTCCAGCAGACTGAACCCCACTTCATTACCATAACTGCCATTAATCCTGTCTGATTCAGATCAGAGGTGAGGATTTACCACCCATAGGGTAATGACATCAAATCACAAAACAGAGAAGAATTACATTATACATAATACCAAATGGACACATACTTTGGAGGAACACAATTCAATCATAACACAGCTCCAAAGCCTCAGATGAGTGTGTGCCTGGGAATGGGGTGGGGAGGGTGGAGAATGGGAAGGGGAGACCACAGCGCTCTGGGGCAGGGATTTGGGCTTTGACCTGAGCTCTCTATGAGGGACTCCCTTCAGCTGCTGGACTGAGAAGAGTCCGTAGTCTCGCTGGGCAGCTTTAGACACTGTTTGTGGACTCATTGTCAGCAGTGACTCAAAGACACAGAGCCCCTCGGCCACAGACATGCCACACTTTGACTTCTGTCCAGTTCCTTGTTGCCACACAAACCCTACCCATTCCACACCAGAAGGAATCACCTTGTCAACAGTACACAACATCCCTACAACACATTAGTTACTTTATTAAGCAAACAGACTTACTATTACAAAACTGTTGTAGAAGTTTTACAGATTTCCCTAATAATGCTATTTCATTATCACCAAAGGGCAGCTCAGGAACCTGAAACTCAAAGGTTAAGGAGCTTACCTAAGGTCTGTTAATGGGTTTGAACTGCTAACCTTTTGGTTAGCAGCCAAGCACTTAATCACTGCTCCAACAGGGCTCCTTGCCATATACTAGGCAATTAAATAAATATGTTGGTGGGTGGGTGGATGGATTTATGGCTGTCTGTCTGTCTGGATGGATGGATGGATGGATGCAAGGAAGAAAGGGATCAATAGGATGATGGATGGAAAGAAGGAAGAGACAGATAGGATGAATAATGGATGATGCATGGATGGATGGATGGACAGATTGATGGAAGGTAGAACAGATGTGTGGTTAGGAAGGAATGTTGAATCAAAGGAAGGACAGATGGATGGAAGGATGGATGGGTAGGTGGGTAGGAAGAAAGGAAGACTGAACAGAATGAAGGAAGTATGGATGGATCGCAGGAGGGATAGATAGGTGGATAGAAAGAGGGATAGATGGGAAGATGGAAGGATAGATGGGCAGATGGAAGGAACGAAGGATGGATGAATGGATGGATATATGGGTGGATGGATGGTTGCAGGAGGGATAGATGGGTGGGTGAATGAAGGAGTGATAGATGGGTGGGGGGATGGATGGATGGATGGAAGGATTGATGGATGATGGATAGATGGATGGAAGAGAACAAATGGAGGGTTAGGGTCACTGTTCTGGTTCTGAAAGCCCAACTCTTCCTTGAAGGGAAGTACTGAAAACATTAGGGGGTGGCTCTTTGTGTCCCTGACAAGTATTCAGAGCTTTGGCTGTGAAACCACTCTTTTTTCCCCAAAGAAAAGCAGTACCTCTTTTTTTTCCTTTCTTACAAGTGAGGCAAAACATTTCATGTGGCCTCAAACAGAGCTAGCACCTAAGGGTCAGAAGCTGGGAACTTCACTAAACACATACATCATTAAAGCCCCCAGAAATACATTACCACCACCCCGGGCCCATGAATGAGGCTTTAAACAAATACCAAGGCCGGAGGCGCTCATTACCCTAGCTCGTTAGGCCCTTGGGAAGACCTCAGCTCCAGTTGAAGCCAATTAAGGCGCCTTGCACCCACCATCAGCGCCAGGGAGGAGCTGGCCTGTGGCCTTCACCAACCCCCGTGCAGCACGAGACAAGGACCACAAGCCTAGCGTTTGAGAACAATCTGTGGACACAGAGAGCAAATACCCAGGAATAAACACCAGGGACTCACTCGTTTGTTTTGATTTCACATCTGCAGCCGTTCACCGTGTACTGAGTAAGCACTTTATAAATGTTAGGCACTGGCTTGACTGCACTTAGCAACAACCACCAACTCAGCAAGCCTGGGACGTAGGGCCATTATTATCCCCGTTCTCCTGCTGACGATACTGGGCACGGAGCTCACACAGACTGCACTTGGCAAGATGAACATATGAATGACACACTCAAGTACATGTCCAAGTTAGAAACGAAGCTCCGGCAGGCAGGGCTGACATGTCCAATGTTGATTACAGCAGAGATGCTTGATCCGCACCACACCATCTAATCCTCCCGAAACGCATCTGACCACTGAGGAAACTGAGGCAAAGGCTTGGAAGCAATATGGTAGCCGTTAGCCACTAAAAGCTAGGGCAGCCTGGACATCCAGTCAGGACCCCGTGTTGAAATGGTATTTGAAGTGTTGATGTTGTTGTTAAGTACCATGGAGTGGGTTCCGACTCATAGTGACCCTGCACAGGATTTCCGAGGCTGTAAATCTTTATGGGAGCAGAACGCCTCATCTTTCTCCCGTGGAGCAATTGGTAGCTTTGAACTGCTGACCTTGAGGTTAGCAGCCCGATTCCTAACCACTACGCTACCAGAGCTCTTGTTCAGTTAAATAAAATATCATTATAAAATTCATTGTGCTTGATCCATTTGACTTTTTTTCAGTGGTGGCACGGTGGTTAAAGTGCTTGACTGCTAATCAGAAGGTTGGCAGTTCAAACTCAAGAGAAAAGGGACACGGTCGGCTTCCATAAAGTGTGACCCCTCGGAAACCCTGCGGGGAAGTTCCACTCAGCGCTGTGGGATCTCCGGGTCAGAATCGCCACCAGCCAATCCACGGCCATCACGCTGATTCTGACGCATGGCGCCGCCGTGTGTTGAGGAGCAGAACTGGTCCTTAGGGCTTCCTGGGCTAGAATCTTTTCGGAAGCAGATCGTCAGCCCATCTTCTGCCGGTTGGATTGGGACTGTCAACCTTTCAGCTAGGAGTCGAACCCTTGACCATGTGTGCCACCACGGGGCTCCTTTTGGTTAACCATCAAGCTCAAACCACTTGGGAAATTATAGTGCGGCTGGCAGTGTATTTCTAGCGGACACATTGAGCAAGGGGAACTTGTAGGGTGGGCACACCTGTGCCAACAACCAGGCACGAAGAGCTTGCTGCCAACCCAAACCCCTGCCTGCCCTTCTCCCGAGCATGCCACCGTCTACGTACCTTAGAGCTGCCGTGGACAGCCACAAAGCCAGCATCAATTCGGACATGGTGTCCTCACCCTAGGAAGGTGGCTGGCATTTCCTCCAACACCTCAAGAAGCCCAAGTCCAAGCCTCTTTAGAACTAAAGTGCTGGGTGGCACCCAACTGGACAGAGGCCCGTGGTCAGTCCAGCAGGCAGGGAGGACATTGTCTTCGGCAGAGGGACATCATCAAGATGTCCCTAGAGTCCGGACGAGATAAGACAGGAACAGCAAGAAGCGGGAGGGGGGGAGAACAAACAAGATGGCGGATCGGGTGGACACATAGTAAAGGAGCTCCGTCATCAACAACACAGAATACCCGACCGAGCAGGCTCAGGGGCTGGTCCCAGAACTCTGAACCGCATATAAAGGAATACTTAGAAGGGTGGAAGGCTCACAGCTGGGGAATTTGTGGCAGAAGCAAGAAATCTATTGCTTTCTAGTCCGGGCCGCTCGGCTGCTCCAGGAGCCGCCATCTTGGGTGAGACCACGTGGGGGAAGGATCGGAGTGGCCACAGACGCCTGGCAGAACCGCTGAGATAAAGGTGTGGACATTCTTCTCTTTTGGTAGCTGTTCATTGGTCCCTTGCTGTCTGCGCACCTCCATTCTGGTGACTATA
>NW_006409513.1:0-5434 GCF_000296735.1 Chrysochloris asiatica | reverse complement strand
GAGAAATACTTTTAACTGATGGTATATGGAGGGGATTATAATCAATGTAATGAAACAAGTTATATGAATTGTTAAATGTGAAACTGATGATGTGCCCTGTGAACTTTCACTCAATCCACAATAAAAACCTTATTTAAAAAAAAAAAAAAATAGTGGGAGGGGACAGGAAGTGGGAGAGGAAGGAGGAGGGATGAGCAGGAAGTAGAAGTGAAAAGGAGAGGGGGGGAATCAGAAGGGGGAGGGGGCAGGAAGTGGGAGAGGAAAGGGGGAGGGCAGGAAGTCAGAAAGAGGGGGAGGAGAATCAGAAGAGGGAGAAGACAGGAAGTGGGAGAAGAAAAGAAGTGTGCTGGGAACAGGAAGGGGCGAGGACAACCAAACCCATTGCCATGGAGTTGATGGGACTCAGGTTGTTGAGTGCCACTGAGTCCGTTCTGACCACAGCCACCCTCTATAGGGTTTACAAGGAGCGGCTGGTGATCTTGAACCACCAACCTTGCAGTTCAAGCTAACTTTGCAGTCTGGTGCATGAACCCACAGCACCACACCAGGACTCCTTCCTAGTCATAGCAACCTCACACAGGGGTTCCAATATTGTCCATCATTAGGGGCGCGGACGGCCTCTTCTTTAGGGGGGCAGGTAGTAGGGCAGGTGCAGGAGGAGGGCAGGGAAGGAGGAGCAGGGGCATGTTGAGAGCCTGCTGGGCACACACACTGCTGCCCTCCTCCCTTCAGCTGTGGGCAGCAGGAGGTTAGAGGGGCCACATGCAGCCGTGAACTGCTGTAGAGAGGACTCCAGCCCGGGATCTGTGCTGTGGACCTTCCACACCCGGGGACCCCGAGTACCACACAGTGACCAGCCTGGTCTTCCAGTCATGAGGCAGGATGGCGCCGTGTTGTAACTGCTACCTCTGACTCTTCTCCTTCTTGCCATCCCCCCACAGCTGCACCACCTGGGGTCTCCCCTGGGCCCTGGCACTTTCTAGTCCCAACACCTCCCAACATCTCCTGCAGCCACCCGAGCCATCCTGCCTCCCACATTCCTGCCATCCCAGAGGGCACTTTACAGACCCCAGCCCTGCAATGTCGCCCCATCCAAGCTTCTGAGAGTCTGTCTCCATGTGCCAGTCCCTCTCTGCCTGACACTCCACTGGATCCCTTGCTCCATGTACCTGGGCCTAGGACCCCTCTCCAGAGCGCCCTCCCAACCACCTTCCAAATTCTGCAGCCCCCTGCAGCCCCCTGGTACAGCGCCATTGGCACCTGTCTGTTGTCTCTCTTTGCCCTCTGGAGCCGGCTTTCCGGCACGAGACGGCAGACCATCTCCACTGATAAACATCGGCAGCAAATGAGGGTTTGGTCATCACTTGCCTGACTCATAAAAATGGTCACCACCCCATTCAGAGCGTGGCACGGTTTACACCTTATTAACTTTCTGTGTCTCACACATGCCATGTCCATGGCCTCAGACCCACATCACATCACACCCAAGACAAGGCATACGAAAGAAGGCAGGGACTGCGTGGCTCAAGAAACATCACTTTTTCCTTCTCTCTGTTTAATACACTGACCACATCCCCGAGTGTCCCAGACTGGGGCCGTGGAGGGGGGAAGGCTGAAGGAGGGGGTAGGCAAAGGCCTTGGACTGACCACTGACAGCAAAGCTGTGCATATTAACTCAGAAAAACACCTCCTGGGAGCATGAACAGCCGGAAGTGTGGGAGTTGCTGCTCTGCAGATAGGGGGGGTCTTCCAGGGCTGGGGCAGATGGGGAGAGGAGATGGGAAGGAGGTCAGGCGTTCGATGTCCAGACAGGTGTCTGGAAGAACCGCAAAGTGATGGAGACAGTGTGAGAGCTGTCCTTGGTCCTGGGCAGGTGACCAGGCTATTAGAGGGGCCATGCAGTTCAGTGCAGAGCCCGTGTGACATCCCGAAGCCGGACCCTAGGAATCCTCTCCACAGGTCAGCAGAGTCGGGATCCTGGACTTCCCACTGACTATAGGATGGTGTGGTGCTACAGGATACGCACCAGACTGCTAACCACAAGGTCGGCAGTTCAAACCCACCAGGCACTCCTGGGAGACCCTATGAGCCACATTTGGATTTGGAGGTCATTGGTTACAGCGGCTAGTGGTCGCGGCTCTCTTTAACCAAACATTTCCCAGGAGAGGAGGGGGCAAGGAGAGACAAGGGGAGAGGCAGGAATTGGGGTGAGAGACAGAAAGAGACGGGAATGTGGTGGGGGGGTAAAGGATGGCACAGGTGAGAGATTCAGAAATGGAATTCAAAGCTAATGGAACATTTCCACGAACTCTCTGAAGCCCACCTATTCTTCAGACTCTGCCGGGCACCTCTGCTGGGCACACAGGAGCTCAATGAAACTCACACTGCCAGTGATGCGGGGCAAAGTTAGCAGCTCCGGCCACCGGCTGAGGAGTGGGCGTTCTGTGATCCCTAGAATCACCCCTCCAAATGTGGGGTGTCTGTAAAGAACCCCCTTATCTGGCTGCTGCTGAGACAACATTCCCCAAAGTCCAGAAAACCAGACCCAATCTCTCCCAGAACACTACCACCTTCCTGTGTCCACATCCCAACCCTGAGGTTTGTTGTTTTAACATAAAAACGGAGCCCTCAAACCGGACTCTCTTGGCAATGGCCAAAGTGCAAACAAGAAGTTCCAGGTCACACAGAGGGGTGGCGGGAGAGGCCTCCAGAGCCCGTGAGAGGGAATGAAAAGCAAACACCAACATCAACATGTGCTTATGAAACACCTACTGTGTGCTGGGCCTGGGGAAATCCTGGGAAACCCAAGCCTCTCACGCTCCAGCCCCCAACTCCTGAGGGAGTGATGGCGCTTTAGCAAGTCACACAAATGGCCAATGGGAACAGGAAAGCAGGCTGGTCACCACTCATCACTGCTGATTGTCAGGTCAGCTCCAATTCACACAGACCCGACGCACAACAGAAGAAAACACAGCCGAGCTTGTACCATCAAGTCCGAAGTTTGGGCCAGTGTATACTTTGAGGGTCTTCCAACCTAAGGGCTCATCTTCCTGCACTGTCACTAGGGGTGACCCTATGTGACGGAACTTCCCTAGGCTGGAGTTTTAGGGAGCTGACGCTCAGGGGTTTCTCCCACAGAGCTACTGGCAGGTTCTAAAAGTCAACTTTCCAGTCAGCAGGCAGGTGTTTAACCAGTGTGCCAGCAGGCTTAACACTCTATTGGACAGAACTTTGTTGAGACCCTTAGCTTTCGCTGGCTCCTTTTCAGAAGTAGATTTCTTCTTATTCTACTTGGTCTGGAAGCTCCACAGAAACGTGCCCACCATGGGTGACCCTGCTGGTATTTGAAATACCCATGGCATAGCTTCCAAAATCACAGCAACATGGAAGCCACCAGAGTGGGACACACTGACAGCCAGGTGGTAGCCTGTATTTTTACCACACACACAAGTCCATACATGTGGGACACACAGCCCGGTGGTAGCCCGTATTTTTAACACACACACAAGTCCATACATGGTGGTACACACTGACAGCCAGGTAGTGGTATGTATTTTTACCACACACACGTGTACCTCATTTTATTGCACTTTGCAGTTACAGCGTCTTTTACAAATTGAAGGTGTGCGGCCACCCTGCACCCTGCCAGTTTGTCAGGACCACTGTCTAACAATCTGTGTCTCTGTCATGCCTCTGTCACATCTCTGTCATGCCTCCTTCATGCCTCTGTCATGTCTCTGTCCCATGTTTGTCCATCTCACAATACTTCCAACATTTTCATCGTGGGATTACACACTTCACAGAGACTTCAGTAGAAACAGCCCTTTTCTCTGCAGGATTTGCTCGATGGCAGTGTTCTGGTACTGAGCCGTGTCTCTGAGAGCTTGTGTACATACGAGGAACAAATGGTAAAAGGAGCCTTGGGGCTGTGGTGGCGAAGAGCTCAGTTGCTAACAAAAAGGTCGACAGTTCAAACCCATCAACTGCTCCACCGGAGAAAGATGCAGCATTTGTTTCCATTCAAATGACAGCCTTGGAAACCGACAGGCGGGGCTACTCTGACCTACAGGGTCATTAGTAGTCAAAATCGACTCCACAGCAGTGGGTGTGAATTGTAAAGAGTTCACAGAAAAAAGCAAACTCACTCGGGTCGCCACACACCAGGTATCCTGTCCAGCACTGGCACCTGCTGCTCACACCGTGCGGTCGTTTGGAAAACCATCTTCTAATCTGTTTTCCTGAAGCCTGGAGTCTTGTCCGCTTGCTATGGCCACCAAAGAGCAGTAGCATTGGAGCCAAGCATTTCAGCCCAAACTCTACCATAGACTCTGTGGTTGGAAGGCCCTTCAGGCAAAAATGGGTTTCCCTGCGGACGGTTTCACTCCTGGCCAGGGGAGAAGGCATCTGCCTTCAAGTATGAAGCTCCTATTAATCTCGCTGAGCCCCAAGCTAGCCTCACGGGAGGAGACAGCTTCCAGCTGTGTGCACACATGGGTATCAGGGCTGCTGTTCTGACGCCAGGCCAAGCCGTCAGGGAACAAGAGGGCAGTCCACCCCATGCCTGGAACCACCGGCAGGGGCTGGGGGTGAGGCTGCTTTGTCCAGGGGTGAAGAGAAAGTCATCCAGTGTGAGAAATGTACCTATCTGAAATATGGTGATCACCAGACCTTTCTTCCTATGTGTCTTCATCTGGGAGCTCCAGGAAAACCTGTTCAGTATCCTCCCAGAACACAACCTCCACAGACAGACTCCTGGTGGCTGTGGCTGGAAAGTTGCGAGTTCTATTACTGAGCCTTCGCTGCCCCCCAATGGTCTTAAGTGTGGACCCCAAATTCCCTGAAAGTCTCCCATCAAGAGGATGACCTATGCCCCTCCACTCTTAAACCTGGGTTCTGTGATGGCTTTGTTGGTGTAATGTACCACTGAATAAATTCCGGCTCATAGCAAGCCTGTACAGGGTTTACAAGGAACAGTTGGTGGGTTTGAACCGCCGACTGATCCTACAGCGCCTCACCAGGAGTCCCTGTGTGCATACAGCAGAAATGTGGCTGGCACCATTTTCTGAACCGGAGATTGATGACACCATCAGACCCCACATCTCTCTGGGGACCCCGCTGCCACGCTGTGAGGAAGTGCGAACAGGGAAGGAACATCTGACAATCCAGTTACAGGCCTGACCCACAGATGAGCCTCCTGCAGCTTTTCCACACTCTCTGTGTGGGCCCCCAATGTCCTGTGGGCACTCCGGTTCTGATTCGGATTTCGTGGACTAGCAGGCCCAGACTCTATAGTTCTAACTAGGGCCAAGGGCTTCACTTTAAGCAGCAGGAGCTTTGTGGGTGCCCTCAGGCACAGGAAGCTATTAAAACTTAAACTGTTTTTGTAAAGTGCCATCAAGTCGGTTCTAACCCATAGCGACCAGGTATGGGGTTT
>NW_006409512.1:51805-53122 GCF_000296735.1 Chrysochloris asiatica | reverse complement strand
AAAGCAAATGACGTATTGCATTAGGCAAATCTCCTGCACAAGACCTTTTTAAAGTGTTGAAGAGCAAATATGTCAGCTTGAGGACTAAAGTGCGCCTGACCCAAGCCATGGTATTTTCAATAACCTCATATGCTGGACAGTGAATAAGGGAAGATTGTAGAAGAATTGATGCTTTTGAGTTATGGTGTTGGGGGAGAATATTTATGGGCTGCCAAAAGAACCAATAGATCCATTTTGGAAAAAGTGCAGCCAGAGTGCTTCTTGGAGGTCAAGATGGCCAAATTTCATCTCTCATATTTCAGACATATTTTCAGGAGAGATCAGTTGGTGGAGAAGGATATCATGTTTGATAAGGTGGAAGGTCAGAGAAACAGAGAAAGACTCCCATAGATGGATTGGCCAAGTGGCAGCATCAATGGACTCAAGTGTAGCAAGAATAGCAAGGTTGGCCCAGGATCAGGCATTGTTTCTTTCTACTGTGTATAAAGTCACTATGAGTCAGTACTGACTCGATGGCACCTAACAACAACAACAACAACAAGGCGGCTTCAATCATCCAGAGTGGATTCTGGAGGACTACCACCTCCTCTTTCCCCGTATTCTCTTTCCTCTTGTCCTTCTCTTTCTCCTTTGCCTCCTCGTCCTTTGTATTAAGTATTTTACAGAAATACCACAAGTGAGTTCCTTGATCCAATAGACACTTATTTTCTCACAGTTTAGAAGGCTAGATGTCCAAATTCAGAGCAGTGGTCCTAGGGGAAGGCTTTCTCTCTGAGTTGGCTCTACATGGAGGTCCTTGTCTCTTTCAGCTTCTGTCCCTTGACTCCTTGGTGATCTACGTGTGCCATCTAGCTCTCTCCATTTCTGCTCAGTTGCTTGCTCATTCTGTTCTTTTTATATCTCAGAAAGATTGATTTAAAACATAGTCTATTTATGCTGGACGTGTGGCCAGAGACGGGTAAGGATCTCGTGGAACCTCGGCAACTTAAGACAGAGCCATTGCCATGCTGCAATGAGTCTCAATGACTGGTAAGACTGAGGAATTCGCACTGACCGCCTAAGACAGGCAGCGTCCCTTAAACAAACAATAAATAAGGAGGATTCGGATGCAGACCGTGCAGACCCGGTCAGGAGGTTAAGCCCCTGTGGGCCCAAGCGTTGTTGACCGTCCAAACCATAGGCTCTGAGGATCAGACTTTAGCTACCTAGTCGACATAGCAAACTGTCCCTCATCTGATTATCCAGTAATGCTTGTTAGTAATCTCATACATGAGCCCTGGATATCCACAGACAAATGTAAAAACCTTCCCTAAAAGC
>NW_006409512.1:13442-15179 GCF_000296735.1 Chrysochloris asiatica | reverse complement strand
ATCTGAAACCTTTCCACCATGGGTGACCCTGCTGGTTATTTAAAACACCGGTGGCATAGCCCTCAGAATCACAGCAACTCAAACCACCACAGTTGTTATCAGGTACCATAAAGTTGGTTCCAACCCATCCCAACCTTATGTACAACAGAATGAAACACCTCCCACTCTCGTACCAACCACACAATTGCTGCTATGCTTAGGCAATTGCTGCTGCCACCGTGCCAATCCACCTCATTGGGGGTCTCCATCTTTTTTGCTGGCCCTCCACTTTACCAAGTATGATGTCCTTCTTCAAGGGCTGAACCCTCCTGGTAATACGTTAGAAGAATAAGAGAAGAGGTGAGTCTGGCCATCTTGGCTTCTAAGAAGCATTCTGGTTGTACTTCCTCCAACACTGATTTGTCTCTTCTTCTCCAAGAATAACTCAACTGAATAAATTCTTCTACAATCTTCCTTATTCATTGTTCAATTTTCACATGAATAAGAGGCTATTAATAAAAAAATAAGATGGCTTAGGTTATCTTATTTTTATTTTATGCCATGAGAACCAAAATATGACCTAGAATATATCCCACCTGAATTTAGGGGTCATCTGAAGAACAGTTTTGATACATTAAACACTAAAGACCCAAGACCAGAAAAGCTGTGGGATGACATCAAGAACACCAAACATGAAGAAAATAAAAAGTCATTAAGAAGACAAGAAAGAAGGAAAAGGTCAAAATGGATGTCAGAAGAGACACTGAAACTTGTTTTCCAATGTGGAGATGCTAAAGCAAATGGTAGAAATGAGGAAGTACACGAGCTGAACAGAAAATTTCAAAGATCAGCTCGAGAAGATAAGCCAAATATTACAACAAAATGTGCAAAGATCTGGAATCAGAAAACCAAAAAGGAAGAACACGCTCAGCATTTCTCAAGCTGGGGGAACTGAAGAAAAAAATTAAACCTCAACTTTCATTATTGAAAGATTCTCTGGGCAAATTATTGAATGATGCAGAAAGCATCAAAAGAAGATGGAAGAAATACACAGAGTCACTGTACCAAAAGGAAATGTTTCATGTTCAACTGTTTCAAGAGGTAGCATATGATCAAGAGCCAATGATACTCAGGGAGGAAGTCCAAGGTGCATTGAAGGAATTGGCAAAGAACAATGCACCAGGAATTGATAGGATGAAAATTGAAATCTTTCAAGAAAGTGAGGCAGCACAGGAGGCACTCACTCATCTCTGCCAAGAAATTTGGAAGACAGCTATCTAGGGCTGACTAGTTGGAAGAGATCCGTATTTGTGCCCATTCCAAAGAGCAGTGACCCAATGGAATGCGAACATCATTGGGCAATCTCTTTGATACCTCATGCAAGTAAAGTTTTACTAAAGGTAATACAGAAATCGCTGCAAACATACATTGACAAAGAACTTCTAGAGGTTCAAGCTGGATTCAGAAGAGGCCGTAGAATGAGGGATATCATTGCTGATGTGCAATGGATCTTGCCTGAAAGCAGAAAATATCAGAAAGATGTTTGCCTGTGCTTTATTGACTACACAAAGGGTTTTGATTATGTGGATCATGACAAGCTATGGACAACATTGCATAGTATGAGTATTCCATAACACTTAATTGTGCTCATGAGGAATCTATACTTGGACCAAGAGGCAGTTGTTTAAACAGAACATGGGAACACTGAATGGTTTAATATTAAGAAAGGTGTGCGACAAGGTTGTACTCTTTCACCAT
>NW_006409512.1:8700-12647 GCF_000296735.1 Chrysochloris asiatica | reverse complement strand
CAGAGAAAAAAAGGAAGACCCCCAACGGGATGGATTGGCCAGGTGGCAGCATTGATGGACTAAAGCGTAGCAACACTAGTGAGGTTGGCATAGGATCGGGCAATGTTTCGTTCTGCTGTGTGTAGGGTCTCTATGAGTTGATACTGACTCAATGGCACCTAACAACAACAACAACAATTTGTCATTTGATTTCTTCCATGAGCATATGGTTGATCCTAGCAAAATAAACTCTGACAACTTCAATCTTTTCTCCATTTATATGGGCGTTGTTTATTGATTGGTCCAGTGGTGATGGTTTTTGTTTTCTTTATAGTTAGGTATAACCTATACCAAAGGCTGTGGTCTTGAATCTTCATCAGTAAGTATTTGAAGTCCTCTTCACTTTCAGCAAGCAAGATTGTATCATCTTCGTATCGCAAGTTGTTAATGAGTTTTCTTCCAAGAAAATGTCACGTTTTTCTTCATATAATTCAGTTTCTCAGATTATATGCTCTACATACAGATTGAATAAGTACAGTAAAAGAATACAACCCTGGTGCACACCTTTCCTAATTTTAAACCATTTGGTGTTCTCTTGTTCTGTTTGAACAACTGCCTCTTGGTGTATGTACAGGTTCCTCATGAGCACAAGTAAGTGTTCTGGAATACTCATAATTCGCAATGTTGTCCATAACTTGTCATAATCCACACAATCAAAAGTCTAGGCATAATCAATAAAGCACAAGTAAATATTTTTCTGGTATTTTGTGCTTTTAGCCAAGATCCAAACTACATCAGCAACAATATCCCTCATTCCACGTTCTCTTCTTAAACAGCTTGAAACTCTGGAAGTTCTCTGTCAGTGTATGGTTGCAGCCATTTCTGTTTTACCTTCAGTAAAACTTTACTCACATGAAATATCAATGACATTGTCTGATGATTTCCATATTCCATTGGGTCTCCTCTCTTTGGAATGGGCTCAAATATGGATCTCTTCCGGTCAGTTGGCCAGGTTGTTGGCTTCCAAATTTCACAGAATAGATGAGCAAGTACCTTCAGTGACACATCACTTTGTTGAAAGATTTCAATTTGTATTCCATCTATTCCTGGTACCTTGTTCTTTGCCAATTCTTTCAATGCACCTTGGACTTCTTCCTTCAGGATCATTGGTTCTTGATCCTGTGCTATCTCTTAGAATGTTTGAACATCGGCCATTTCTTTTTGATAGAGTGAATCTGTGTATTTCTTCCATCTTCTTTTGATGTTTTCTGCATCTTTCAATATTTTGCCCATAGAATCCTTCAATACTGCAAGTCAAGCTTTGAATTTTTTCTTCTGTTCCCTCAACTTGAGAAATGATGAGCTTGTTTTTCCCTTTTAGTTTTCTAACTCCAGGTCCTTGCACATTCCATTTTAATATTTGACTTTGTCTTCTCAAGCTGACCTTTGAAATCCTCTGTTCAACTCTTGTACCTCCTCACTTCTTCCATTTGTTTTAGCACTTCTACACTGGAAAGCAAGTTTCAGAGTCTCTTCTGACATCCATTTTGGTCTTTTCCTTCTCTCTTGTTTTCTTAATGACCTTTTACTTTCTTCCTGTATGATGTTCTTGATGTCATCCCACAATTCTTCTGGTCTTCGGTCTTTAATGTCTAATGCATCAAATGCTTCAGATGATCTCTAAATTCAGGTAGGATGTATTCAAGGTCATGTTTTGGCTCTCGTGGAGTTAATTTAATTTTCCTCAGTTTCAGCCTGAATTTGCATTCCACAGTTTGCCCCTGACTTTGCTTTGGCTGATGATATGGAGCTCTTCCACCATCTCTTTCCACAAATGTAGTCTATTTGATTTTTGTGTATTCCACCTGGTAAGGTCCATGTATATAGTTGTCTTTTATGTTGTTTAAAAAAGGTATTCACAATGAAAAAGTCATTGGTCTTTCAAAATTCTATCATGAGATCTCCAGTATCATTTCTATCACCATGGCCATATTTTCCAACTACTAATACTTCCTTTTTGTTTCCAAGCTTTGCATTTCAATCACCAGTAATTATCAATACATCTTGATTGCATGTTTGATCAATTTCAGACTGAAGATGTTGGTAGAATTCTTCAGTTGAACCATCACTGGCTTTAGTGGTTGGTAAATAAATTTGAATTATAGTGGTATTAACTGGTCTTCCTTGTAGGCAAATGGATATTATCCTATAACAGACAATGCTATACTGCATGAATGATCTTGATATGTTCTTTTTGATTTTGAATGCCATGCTATTCCTCTTCAATTCATCATTCCCAGCAGAGTATATCATGTGAGTTTCAGATTCAAAATGACCAACACCAGCCCATTTCAGCTCATTAATGCCTTGGATATTGATGTCTACACATTCCATTTCATTTTTGGCAATTTCCAATTTTCCTAGACTCATATTTCGTACATTCCCTGCTCTGATTTTTAATGGATGTTTACAGCTGTTTCTCTTCATTTTGAGTTGTGCGCCATCAGCAAATAAAGGCCCTGAAGGCTTTACTCCATTCTCATCATCATGATCAGCTCTACTTTGAGGAGGCAGCTCTTCCCCAGTCACATTTTGAGGGCCTTCAAACTTGAGAAGTGCATCTTCCAGCACTATGTCTGACAATATTCTGGTACTCCTTATCATGTTTCAATATTCAATAATCTGGTGATGACAGTGTTCCACTTCTATTCTTAAAGTTTTTAGTAACTAAATATTTGGAAATAGTCCATCTCTCCTTCTTCCTAGTCTGTCTTCATCTGGAAGCTCATCTGAAATCTCTCCACTGTGGGTGACCCTGCTGGTATTTAAAATACCCATGACATAGCTTCCAGAATCACAGCAACACACAAGCCACCACAGTATGGCAAACTGACAGACAAGTGGTGGTTTCTCCATTTACCATGATATTGTTTATTGGTCCATTTGTGAGGATTTTGTGTTCTTTCCATTGAGGTGCAACCCATACCAAAGGGTTTTTTGTTCTTTCTTCATAAGTAAGTATTTCAAGCCCTCTGCACTTTCAGCAAGCAAGGTTGTATCAGCTGCATATTGTAGATTGTTGAGTTTTCCTCCAATCCTGTTGTCATGTTCTTCATATAATTCAGCATCTCTGACTATTTGCTCAGCATACAGGTTGAATAAGTATGGTGAAAGAATACAACCCTGGTACACACCTTTCCTAATTTACAACCATTCAGTGTCCCCTTTCTCAGTTCAAGTGACTGTCTCTCTATGTACAGGTTCCTTGTGAGCACAATTAAGTGTTCTGAAATACTCATTCTCCTGAATGCAGTCCATAGCTTGTTATGATCCACACAGTCAAATGCTTTTGCATATTCTCTACTTTCAGCCGAGATACATCTGATGACAGCATTGATATCCTTCATTCCACATCCTCTCTGAATCTGGCTTGAACCTCTGGCAGTTCCCTGTCAATACTATTGCAAATTTTTTTGAATTATTTTCAGCAAAAATTTACTTGCATGTGATATTAATGATATTGTCTGAAGACTGTTATTAGTCTGATAATCATATGGTTTACTATGCTGGGAATGACAAATTGAAGTGGAGTGTTGTTGCAATCATAGTAAAAAAGAACATTTCAAGATCTATCTTGAAGTACAAAGCTCTCCGTGATAGGATAATATCCATAAAAAACTGGAAGGCCAGTTAAGACCACTACTATTCAAATTTACATACCAACACTAAAGTCAGTGATGAAATTGAAGAATTCTACCAATTTCTTCAGTCTGAAATTGATCAAGCATACAATCAAGATGTATTGATAATTACTGGTGATTGTATTGCAAAGGTTGGAAACAAAGAGGAAGGGTCAGTAGTTAGAAAATATGGCCTTGGTGACAGATAATATGCTGAAGAGAGCATGATAGAATTTTGCAATAACATATTCATTGCAAATACCTTTTTTTTTTTTCTTTTTTTTTTTA